>NW_025746696.1:2500-92817 GCF_021184085.1 Oncorhynchus gorbuscha
CTCACACTGGACCCAAACACAGCACACACACGCCTCTCTCTGTCTAAAGGGAACAGAAAGGTGAACAATACAGGCCAAGTCCAACCATATTCTGTCCGTCCAGACAGATTCACCAACTACTGGCAGGTTCTGTGTAGAGAGGGTCTGTCTGGACGCTGTTACTGGGAGGTGGAGTGGACTGGTGTTGTTGTTACAGCAGTCTCATATAAAGACATCAGCAGAACAGAGACAGATGGTGTATTTGGACTCAATAACAAGTCCTGGAGTTTACAGTACTATAGTGGTGGTTATTGTTTCAGTCACAATAATGTTGTGACTAAAGTATCAGGCCCTCAGTCCTCCAGAGTAGGAGTGTACCTGGATCACAAGGCAGGTACTCTGTCCTTCTACAGTGTCTCTGACACAATGACCCTCCTCCACAGAGTCCAGACCACATTCACTCAGCCCCTCTATCCTGGGTTTTGGCTCAATGGTACTGCTGAGCTGGTTAAACTGTAGTAGGGTCCACATAATATAATAATAATATAATATATGCCATTTAGCAGACGCTTTTATCCAAAGCGACTTACAGTCATGTGTGCATACATTCTACGTATGGGATACTAGTCATGCTGGTGTAGACTATAGCTGAGCTGGTTAAACTGTAGTAGGTTCCACATAGATACTAGTCATGCTGGTGTAGTCTATAGCTGAGCTGGTTAAACTGTAGTAGGGTCCACATAGATACTAGTCATGCTGGTGTAGACTATAGCTGAGCTGGTTAAACTGTAGTAGGGTCCACATAGATACTAGTCATGCTGGTGTAGACTATAGCTGAGCTGGTTAAACTGTAGTAGGGTCCACATAGATACTAGTCATGCTGGTGTAGTCTATAGCTGAGCTGGTTAAACTGTAGTAGGGTCCACATAGATACTAGTCATGCTGGTGTAGTCTATAGCTGAGCTGGTTAAACTGTAGTAGGTTCCACATAGATACTAGTCATGCTGGTGTAGTCTATAGCTGAGCTGGTTAAACTGTAGTAGGTTCCACATAGATACTAGTCATGCTGGTGTAGTCTATAGCTGAGCTGGTTAAACTGTAGTAGGTTCCACATAGATACTAGTCATGCTGGTGTAGACTATAGCTGAGCTGGTTAAACTGTAGTAGGTTCCACATAGATACTAGTCATGCTGGTGTAGTCTATAGCTGAGCTGGTTAAACTGTAGTAGGTTCCACATAGATACTAGTCATGCTGGTGTAGTCTATAGCTGAGCTGGTTAAACTGTAGTAGGTTCCACATAGATACTAGTCATGCTGGTGTAGTCTATAGCTGAGCTGGTTAAACTGTAGTAGGGTCCACATAGATACTAGTCATGCTGGTGTAGTCTATAGCTGAGCTGGTTAAACTGTAGTAGGGTCCACATAGATACTAGTCATGCTGGTGTAGTCTATAGCTGAGCTGGTTAAACTGTAGTAGGGTCCACATAGATACTAGTCATGCTGGTGTAGTCTATAGCTGAGCTGGTTAAACTGTAGTAGGGTCCACATAGATACTAGTCATGCTGGTGTAGTCTATAGCTGAGCTGGTTAAACTGTAGTAGGGTCCACATAGATACTAGTCATGCTGGTGTAGTCTATAGCTGAGCTGGTTAAACTGTAGTAGGGTCCACATAGATACTAGTCATGCTGGTGTAGTCTATAGCTGAGCTGGTTAAACTGTAGTAGGGTCCACATAGATACTAGTCATGCTGGTGTAGTCTATAGCGAGCTGGTTAAACTGTAGTAGGGTCCACATAGATACTAGTCATGCTGGTGTAGTCTATAGCTGAGCTGGTTAAACTGTAGTAGGGTCCACATAGATACTAGTCATGCTGGTGTAGTCTATAGCTGAGCTGGTTAAACTGTAGTAGGTTCCACATAGATACTAGTCATGCTGGTGTAGACTATAGCTGAGCTGGTTAAACTGTAGTAGGTTCCACATAGATACTAGTCATGCTGGTGTAGTCTATAGCTGAGCTGGTTAAACTGTAGTAGGTTCCACATAGATACTAGTCATGCTGGTGTAGTCTATAGCTGAGCTGGTTAAACTGTAGTAGGTTCCACATAGATACTAGTCATGCTGGTGTAGTCTATAGCTGAGCTGGTTAAACTGTAAACTGATTTGTTATTAATTCATATTCAATACAATGTTTTAATCTTGTACATTTCCATGAATCATGATGTCTGGTGTTGATGTATATTGGTTGTCATTCAGAACCATTGATATGTTTTCTCAGTTGGTTCTCTGTCTCTATGTAATTCTCCTCAGTATCATTGATCAGCTTGTTGGCTCGGTCCTAATTGATGTGTTCTCTGTCACCTGGAGCTGCATGGAAAATGGTCCAGAAACTAAAGGACAATTCAGGACTAGTCAGCCCACTACAAGCTGGTATCACTTACTTTCTACTAAACTATATGGTCTGGTTTCCCATACACAGATTAATCCTAGTCCTGGACTAAACTGTATGTTCAATGTAGATGTCCAGGAAACCGGCCCTAAATGTGTCATCTTTCATCCTCCCATACTGCTCAGTCCAGCAACATTAAACCTGTCCAGCAGGTGGTGCTGTTGACCAAACAATAAAACCAGCAGATATCTTGACTTGCCACTCAGTATATCAGTAATGTTCAGAATAGTACTTTAATATCATTGGAGATTGATGGTCTTTTTAATCCACTATCCAGAGTCAGGAACAGATGAAGTTAGGTCTGCTACTGTTCAGTGATTAAATATGATTTATGGTGATGGGAAATAATAAAAAACACTCAACTTCATCTAGTAATCGTTTTCCTTTGTTATTTATTCCAAGTTGTGTCTTTAACTTGTAAATGTATTGTGTGGAGGTGAGCTAGTGGTGTGGCTGATAGAATAGAATGAAAAGGGAGGAGGAAGAGGGGAAGAGTGAAGGGCTGTTGAAGAAACCAGATGAGGAAGAGGAAGATGTTCAAGTGAATTACTGCCTCTGTTCCAAATGGTTCCCTATTCCCTATGTAGTGCACTATAATGCTTCTGACCAGGTCTAAAGTAGTGTTCTACGTAGGGAATAGGGTGTAGATTTATTACAATATCATGCTTTAGTGTTTGGCACAAAAATATATTAGATCTCCACCCCCCCACTTCCTGTCTGTCATCCCCCAGTTCTGTTAAGACTTCCTCTCATTGAACTGGGCCTCATTCTAAATGGTCACTTTGTATTGATAGTACATACTGGTCTTTACTATGGTTCTACATACAGTACCTGTATTGATAGTCCATACTGGTCTTTACTATGGTTCTACATACAGTATCTGTATTGATAGTCCATACTGGTCTTTACTATGGTTCTACATACAGTATCTGTATTGATAGTCCATACTGGTCTTTACTATGGTTCTACATACAGTATCTGTATTGATAGTCCATACTGGTCTTTACTATGGTTCTACATACAGTACCTGTATTGATAGTCCATACTGGTCTTTACTATGGTTCTACATACAGTATCTGTACCTGGCGGGTTTATACTCACATATTCCTTTATCTCCACAACTTTATCTGGTTCTCTCCCACTTCCCTTCCATCTCTCCTTTCTAAGTGTGAACTTGTCCACTTCCCTTCATGGATTTAAAGGAAATGACTGGTTTATTTAAACTCCCTCTACCCCATGTCAACACTAATCCAATGCTTTTACATTTGTGAGGATTAGAGAAGGAATGTTCCACTTCAGAAGGAAGGAGAGATTATTGGGACTCCCCCATGGAGTGCTGATAGAGGGATGTGAAAGAGGAGAGGGGTAATGGTTGTACTCCCCCATGGAGTGATGATAGAGGGATGTGAAAGAGGAGAGGGGTAATGGTTGTACTCCCCCATGGAGTGATGATAGAGGGATGTGGAAGAGGAGAGAGGTAATGGTTGTACACCCCCATGGAGTGATGATAGAGGGATGTGAAAGAGGAGAGAGGTAATGGTTGTGCTCCCCCATGGAGTGATGATAGAGGGATGTGAAAGAGGAGAGGGGTAATGGTTGTACTCCCCATGGAGTGATGATAGAGGGATGTGAAAGAGGAGAGAGGTAATGGTTGTACTCCCCATGGAGTGATGATAGAGGGATGTGAAAGAGGAGAGAGGTAATGGTTGTACACCCCCATGGAGTGATGATAGAGGGATGTGAAAGAGGAGAGGTAATGGTTGTGCTCCCCCATGGAGTGATGATAGAGGGATGTGAAAGAGGAGAGAGGTAATGGTTGGACTCCCCCATGGAGTGATGATAGAGGGATGTGAAAGAGGAGAGAGGTAATGGTTGTACTCCCCCATGGAGTGATGATAGAGGGATGTGAAAGAGGAGAGAGGTAATGGTTGTACTCCCCATGGAGTGATGATAGAGGGATGTGAAAGAGGAGAGAGGTAATGGTTGTACTCCCCCATGGAGTGATGATAGAGGGATGTGAAAGAGGAGAGAGGTAATGGTTGTACTCCCCCATGGAGTGATGATAGAGGGATGTGAAAGAGGAGAGAGGTAATGGTTGGACTCCCCCATGGAGTGATGATAGAGGGATGTGAAAGAGGAGAGAGGTAATGGTTGGACTCCCCCATGGAGTGATGATAGAGGGATGTGAAAGAGGAAAGAGGTAATGGTTGTACACCCCCATGGAGTGATGATAGAGGGATGTGAAAGAGGAGAGAGGTAATGGTTGTACTGGACTTAATTATTTAATATGTACTGTTTATTCCATAGCTTAATATGTGAAATGCTCACCTCCTCTATAAGAGGCATTAGTTGTTGATGTAGGGTTTCATCTGTCAAAAGTAAAATCACACCTGGTGATTTATGAGTCATAAATGTCATGTTCTGTGTCTGTCCGTTTGTCCGTCTTTGGGGTAGTTAGCTGATGTTTGGTTCCTTAGACCCTCACTAACTTCATAAGATGCACCATTGAGAGCATCCTGTCGTGCCTTGTACGTCAACTGTACCGCCCGCATCCGCAAGGCATCCGCAAGGCATCCGCAAGGCTCTCCAGAGGGTGCTGCGGTCTGCACAACGCATCACCGGGGGCAAACTACCTGCCCTCCATGACACCTAATGTCACTGGGAGGCCAAAAAGATCAGGAAGGACCTGAGCCATGGCCTGTTCACTCTGCTGCCATCCAGAAGGCGAGGTACCGACAGTTGCATCAAAGCTGGGAGAGACTGAAAAACAGCTTCTATCTCACGGCCATCAGACTGTTAAATAGCCACCACTAACATTGAGTGGCTGCTGCCAACACACTGACTCAACTCCACAGAATCAATTCTTGATGTTTAATCATAAATTATTTGTCAGAGAGGATCACCACTTCATTTTAAGAATGTGAAATGTCAGAATAAGTAGAGAGAATTCTTTTTTTTAGTTTATATTTCTTTCATCACATTCCCAGTGGGTCAGAAGTTTACATACACTCAATTAGTATGTAGCGGCGTTCCTCTGTTGAATGAAGAGAGGCAGACCGAAATGCAGCGTGTAGGTTACTCATGACTTTAAAGAAGGAATTGCGGTACATGAAAATAACTGAAATACGAAAACAACAAACGGAACGTGAAACCTATTACAGCCTATCTGGTGAAACCACAGAGACAGGAACAAACACCCACAAAATACAACGCGAACTCAGGCTACCTAAATACGGTTCCCAATCCGAGACAACGAGAATCACCTGACTCCAATTGAGAATCGCCTCAGGCAGCCAAGCCTAACTAGACACACCCCTAATCATACACAATCCCAATTAATACAAACCCCAATACAAAACACAACATATAAACCCATGTCACACCCTGGCCTACCCAAACATATACCAAAAACACAGAATACAATGACCAAGGCGTGACATAGTATTTGGTAGCATTGCCTTTAAATTGTTTAACTTGGGTCAAACATTTCAGGTAGCCTTCCACAAGCTTCACACAATAAGTAGGGTGAATTTTGTCCCATTCCTCCTGACAGAGCTGGTGTAACTGAGTCAGGTTTGTAGGCCTCCTTGCTCGCACACGCTTTTTCAGTTCTGCCCACAAATGTTCTATAGGATTGAGGTCAGGGCTTTATGATGGCCACTCCAATACCTTGACTTTGTGGTCCTTAAGCCATTTTGCCACAACTTTGGAAGTATGCTTGGGGTCATTGTCCATTTGGAAGACCCATTTGTGACCAAGCTTTAACTTCCTGACTGATGTCTTGAGATGTTGCTTTAAGATATCCACATAATTTTCCTTCCTCATGATGCCATCTATTTTGTGAAGTGCACCAGTTCCTCCAGCAGCAAAGCACCCACATAACATAATGCTGCCATCCCTGTGCTTTACGGTTGGGATGGTGTTCTTCAGCTTGCAAGCCTCCCCTTTTCCTCCAAACATAACAATGGTCATTATGGCCAAGCAGTTCTATTTTTGTTTCATCAGATCAGAGGACATTTCTCCAAAATGTCTCAAAAAGTACGATCTTTGTCGCCATGTGCAGTTGCAAACCGTAGTCTGGCTTTTTATGATGGTTTTGGAGCAGTGGCTTCTTCCTTGCTGAGCGGCCTTTCAGGTTATGACGATATATGACTCGTTTCACTGTGGATATAGTTACTTTTGTACCTGTTTCCTCCAATATCTTCACAAGGTCCTTTGCTGTTGTTCTGGGATTGATTTGCACTTTTCGCACCAAAGTGAGTTCATCTCTAGGAGACAGAACACTTCTCCTTCCTGAGCGGTATGACGGCCGCATGGTCCCATGGTGTTTATACTTGCGTACGGTCATGACGTTGACCTGGGGTAGGTTTATGACTGGTCATTTATGAACATTTGAACATCTTGGCCATAGTCTGTTATAATCTCCACCGGCACAGCCAGAAGAGGACTGGCCACCCACATAGCCTGGTTCCTCTCTAGGTTTCTTCCTAGGTTTTGGCCTTTCATGGGAGTTTTTCCTAGCCACCGTGCTTCTACACCTGCATTGCTTGCTGTTTGGGGTTTTAGGCTGGGTTTCTGTACAGCACTTTGAGATATCAGCTGATGTACGAAGGGCTTTATAAATACATTTGATTGATTGAGCCAGGATATTACTGCACTGTAGGAGCCAGGAACACAAGCATTTAGTTAGATATAACTGCCCTGTTGGAGCCAGGAACACAAGCATTTAGTTAGATATAACTGCCCTGTTGGAGCCAGGAACACAAGCATTTAGTTAGATATAACTGCCCTGTTGGAGCCAGGAACACAAGCATTTCACTACACCCGCAATAACATCTGATAAATATGTGTATGTGACCAATAACATTTTTTAAAATTCTGTGTCTGTCTGTCTGTCTGTTGGGTTAATTAGCTGATATTCTTAACACTTCTGGATTCAGAATCTGTAGAGCAGAATTATTGTGGAAGATCCACATTATAGCTCGATTTAAATTTAAAGGCAATGTTCCCGAGTTCATGGAGACTGCATTCACGGTAAATGGACTGCATTCACGGTAAATGGACTGCATTCACGGTAAATGGACTGCATTCACGGTAAATGGACTGCATTCACGGTAAATGGACTGCATTCACGGTAAATGGACTGCATTCACGTTAAATGGACTGCATTCACGGTAAATGGACTGCATTCACGGTAAATGGACTGCATTCACGGTAAATGGACTGCATTCACGGTAAATGGACTGCATTCACGTTAAATGGACTGCATTCACGGTAAATGGACTGCATTCACGTTAAATGGACTGCATTCACGTTAAATGGACTGCATTCACGGTAAATGGACTGCATTCACGGTAAATGGACTGCATTCACGTTAAATGGACTGCATTCACGGTAAATGGACTGCATTCACGGTAAATGGACTGCATTCACGGTAAATGGACTGCATTCACGGTAAATGGACTGCATTCACGGTAAATGGACTGCATTCACGGTAAATGGACTGCATTCACGTTAAATGGACTGCATTCACGGTAAATGGACTGCATTCACGTTAAATGGACTGCATTCACGGTAAATGGACTGCATTCACGGTAAATGGACTGCATATGTTGTAAATGTCCTTTTACATTTGAATTGGGATCTTCCATGATACTTCTGCGATATGGATGGAATCCAGCCCTTGGTTTGGGTGAAGACAACATGGTCACATATCAACGCTTTGACATCACAAACACTAAATATATATTGAAAACTCAGATACTGATCAACAGAGACAGTAAGAGTCAACCCTTGTATATGGTGACTGTATATTGATGTTGTAGTTTGTCCCTTCAGGGCACCTGTAACGCCCCTCTGCTTATGTGCATTGGAATCCTTGGAATGTTTTGTCCTGTGATGAAACAATGGCCCGTTAGTTTCTACTCCCGTCTCCTTAGTTACTGTCCTGTGATGAAACAATGGCCCGTTAGTTTCTACTCCCGTCTCCTTAGTTACTGTCCTGTGATGAAACAATGGGCCCGTTAGTTTCTACTCCCGTCTCCTTAGTTACTGTCCTGTGATGAAACAATGGCCCCGTTAGTTTCTACTCCCGTCTCCTTAGTTACTGTCCTGTGATGAAACAATGGCCCCGTTAGTTTCTACTCCCGTCTCCTTAGTTACTGTCCTGTGATGAAACAATGGCCCCGTTAGTTTCTACTCCCGTCTCCTTAGTTACTGTCCTGTGATGAAACAATGGCCCCGTTAGTTTCTACTCCCGTCTCCTTAGTTACTGTCCTGTGATGAAACAATGGGCCCGTTAGTTTCTACTCCCGTCTCCTTAGTTACTGTCCTGTGATGAAACAATGGCCCCGTTAGTTTCTACTCCCGTCTCCTTAGTTACTGTCCTGTGATGAAACAATGGGCCCGTTAGTTTCTACTCCCGTCTCCTTAGTTACTGTCCTGTGATGAAACAATGGGCCCGTTAGTTTCTACTCCCGTCTCCTTAGTTACTGTCCTGTGATGAAACAATGGCCCCGTTAGTTTCTACTCCCGTCTCCTTAGTTACTGTCCTGTGATGAAACAATGGGCCCGTTAGTTTCTACTCCCGTCTCCTTAGTTACTGTCCTGTGATGAAACAATGGGCCCGTTAGTTTCTACTCCGTCTCCTTAGTTACTGTCCTGTGATGAAACAATGGGCCCGTTAGTTTCTACTCCCGTCTCCTTAGTTACTGTCCTGTGATGAAACAATGGGCCCGTTAGTTTCTACTCCCGTCTCCTTAGTTACTGTCCTGTGATGAAACAATGGCCCCGTTAGTTTCTACTCCCGTCTCCTTAGTTACTGTCCTGTGATGAAACAATGGGCCCGTTAGTTTCTACTCCCGTCTCCTTAGTTACTGTCCTGTGATGAAACAATGGGCCCGTTAGTTTCTACTCCCGTCTCCTTAGTTACTGTCCTGTGATGAAACAATGGGCCCGTTAGTTTCTACTCCCGTCTCCTTAGTTACTGTCCTGTGATGAAACAATGGGCCCGTTAGTTTCTACTCCCGTCTCCTTAGTTACTGTCCTGTGATGAAACAATGGCCCCGTTAGTTTCTACTCCCGTCTCCTTAGTTACTGTCCTGTGATGAAACAATGGGCCCGTTAGTTTCTACTCCCGTCTCCTTAGTTAAGAATGTGAAATGTCAGAATAGTAGTAGAGATAATGATTTATTTCAGCTTTTATTAGTTAGCTTAGTTACTGTCCTTCTATTAGTTGTAGAAGTAATACAACTGTTATACAACACTGACCAGTTGTGGTTCCACAATGTGTATCAATCATTAATAACCAGTAGTCATTATGTATGTTATCATGTATCATACATGTCATCTACATGTTTATACTTGTAAAACTGCAATATGTAACTTTGTGGGCGACTCGGCCCTTATTCCTTAACATTGATGGGTGTATCTGTCTGTCATGTATCAAACACTATGTTGTTATTCCTGTTTGAAAAGAGGGAAATGATCCTGAAGATTGAAATTGTGTTTTCAAATTATTTTAATGCCTAATCTTTTATGTGAAGTGTGTTGTGATTTTACAAATAAAGTTTGCTCTATCAGGAAACTTAACAGACAGGCAAGCAGGCAAGAAGGAACGCGCATCCACACTGCACTTCCAACAGGACAACAACCCTAAGCACAAAGCCAAGATATCGCGGGAGTGGCTTTGGACAAGTTTCTGAATGTCCTTGAGTGGCCCAGCCAGAGCCCGGACTTTAACCCGATAGAACATCTCTGGAGACCTGAAATAGCTGTGCAGTGACACTCCCCATCTAATCTGACAGAGCTTGAGAGGATATGAAGAGAAGAATGGGAGAAACTCCCCAAATACAGGTGTTCTGTAGCGTTATACCCAAGAAGACTCGAGACTGTAATCGCTTCGAAAGGTGCTTCAACAAAGTACTGAGTCAAGGATCTGAATACTTTAAAAAAAATATATACATATATATATGATATTTATGTTTTTATTTTTTATACATTTGCAAAACGTTCTACAAACCAGTTTTTGCTTTGTCATTGTGGGGCATTTTGATACAGTTATACTGAGGCAGAGATTGTCAAGTGTAGGTCTTTCAGAGCATGCAGTTGCATGGTTTGCTAACTATCTGTCTGATAGAACAATTTGATGGGCTCATGTCTGTTAAATTGTCTGTCTGTAATGGTGTGCCCCAGGGCTCCGTACTTGGTCCCCTCTTATTCACTATTTATATGAATCATTTAGACAAAAATGTGCAAAATGCGCAACTCCACTTTTATGCTGATGATACTGTTATTTATTGTTGTGCCTCATCTCTTACAAAAGCTTTCCAGAACTTGCTGCTTTTTATACTGTTCAACATACCTTGTGTCAATTGAAGCTTATCCTCAAAACTGACAAAACTAAAATAATGGTGTTTTCTAAAGCAAGAAATAGACCTCTGAACCCTTCACCTATTACTACCTGTCAGGGCAAGGAGATTGAGGTTGTAACCTCATATAAATATCTTGGAATTTGAATTGATGATGCCCTCTCTTTTAAATTACATATTCAACAACTTACAAAATAATTAAGCTGAAGTTGGGATTTTATTTTAGGAATAAGGCCTGTGTTTATATTTTTTATTTCACCTTTATTTAACCAGGTAGGCCAGTTGGAAACTAGGAGGAGGCTGAAAGGAGGCTAGTATCTGCTACATTTATGCCTTTTATGCCTTTACATTTATGCCTTTACAGCAGTTTAGATAAATGATACAATTGTGAGGTATTGAAACCATCATCAATCAGAGTTATACGTTGAGAAAAGAGAAATTAAATCTCAACTCTGAATCCTGCTCTCGGTCACTCTGGGGACTCTATGGCTTCAGAATCTACTAGATGGTGAGTTATAAGACTATTTTATAGTTAGTGTTATTGTCTTTAGATATTTTAAATATTCTGTGTCTTGAATGCCACGTCTTGAGTAGTTTGAATAGGATGAATATCCAGATGTACGTAATTAGTATGTGATAGAATGTAGTTGAGGATCGGGGAGGACCATCCTACCTGAATTTCATATAATATTTTTGAGTGAAATATTTTTAAATGTTCAACTTTTAGAAAAAAACTATACAAAAATATTCACTTCACCAAATAACTGATTAAAACACTGTTTTTCAATGGTCTACAGTAGCCTCAACAGCACTCTGTAGGGTAGCCCCATGGTGTAGCTTGAGGACAGCTAGCTTCCGTCCTCCTCTGGGAACATTGACTTCAATACAAAACCTAGGAGGCTCATGGTTCTCACCCCCTTCAATACACTTACACAGTAATTATGACAACTTGGGGCGGCAGGGTAGCCTAGTGGTTAGAGCGTTGGACTAGTAACCGGAAGGTTGCAAGTTCAAGTCCCTGAGCTGACAAGGTACAAATCTGTCGTTCTGCCCCTGAACAGGCAGTTAACCCACTGTTCCTAGGCCGTCATTGAATATAAGAATTTGTTCTTAATTGACTTGCCTAGTTAAATAAATAAAAATTAAAAACTTCCAGGCTTTCATTTACTGTAATATAACTGAAGAGGAAACATTTATGTTAACCTGAATTCTAATTGTAATAGTCTGTTGATCAAAACATAATGAACATCCTCTGTTGTCTGTCTAGAAAAGGTGCTGTTAAAGACACTGCTTGTGTTTTGTCATCAGAGAAAAGTTCAAACCAGGTTTACTCAGCCCACTGGATGCTGCATCTGCATCGCTTGTAAATAACCAAACAATCATTTATAAGGTCAAACGTTTGGACATACTGGTCGAGGAAATTCTAATCAAGTAAGGGAGAAGAGACTTTCAATTTCTTCAAACAATCAACCTTTAATATTGATTAATTATTGCAATAATGGAGCTGGTCAACGACCTCCCGTAGGTGATCAATAATGGAGCTGGTCAACGACCTCCCGTAGGTAATCAATAATGGAGCTGGTCAACGACCTCCCGTAGGTGAACAATAATGGAGCTGGTCAACGACCTCCCGTAGGTGATCAATAACGGAGCTGGTCAACGACCTCCCGTAGGTGATCAATAATGGATCTGGTCAACGACCTCCCTTAGGTAATCAATAACGGAGCTGGTCAACGACCTCCCGTAGGTGATCAATAACGGAGCTGGTCAACGACCTCCCGTAGGTGATCAATTATGGAGCTGGTCAACAACCTCCCGTAGGTGATCAATAACGGAGCTGGTCAACGACCTCCCGTAGGTAATCAATAACGGAGCTGGTCAACGACCTCCCGTAGGTGATCAATTATGGAGCTGGTCAACGACCTCCCGTAGGTGATCAATAACGGAGCTGGTCAACGACCTCCCGTAGGTGATCAATTATGGAGCTGGTCAACGACCTCCCGTAGGTGATCAATTATGGAGCTGGTCAACGACCTCCCGTAGGTGATCAATAACGGAGCTGGTCAACGACCTCCGTAGGTGATCAATAACGGAGCTGGTCAACGACCTCCCGTAGGTGATCATTGAGAGCCCAATAATACAGAAAACACAAAACAGTTTATTCATGGTTGGTTCCACCCCTCCCTGTCAGATGGGAGAATCATATGCTACCTTGTTTCCTACTTGTGGTTATGTGTATCGGGTCTGTGAGGTCATAGCGCACAAACAAGGTAGAATATACTAAACTCCTATACTAAACTCCTATACTAAACTCCTATACTAAACTCCTATACTAAACTCCTATACTAAACTCCTATACTAAACTCCTATACTAAACTCCTATACTAAACTGAACATAGTCTATAGCATCTAATAGATCAAGGCAAAAGGGTGGCTACCTTGAAGAATCTATAATATAAAACATATTTTGATTTGATTAACACTTCTTTGGTTACTACATGATTCCATATGTGTTATTTCATAGTTTTGATGTCTCCACTATTATTCTACAGTGTAGAAAATAGTTTATTTTTATTTTTATTGAATGAGTAGGTGTGTCCAAACCTTTTGACTGGTAGTGTACACTACCGTTCAAACGTTTGGGGTCACTTCAAAATTTGAAATTGGCCGTCTAGGCAGAGTTACACCGAACAAGCCATATCTCAGACTGGCCAATAAAAGATTAAGATGGGCAAAATAACAGACACTGGACAGAGGAACTCTGTACCTTGACTAATCACATTATTCCATGTATTTAAAAAAACAGTTGTGTTATTAATTGATCAATCGAGTCATTCTGTACTTTTCATCTTTTTTAAATATGTATTTAAAAAAACCATTCTGTCAGATTCATCATCCCTTCTGTGTAGCCAGATGAAACTTCCTGCTGAACAGCCAATCACATCAAAGTGCTCCATGCTGCCTGGTGTTCTCTCTCGGGAAGTCATCCCTACGAGCAAAAGACATGAAAAAACATATCGTTGTTTACTTTGCTCAATGGGATCCTTCCAAATGTCCTTTTGACGATCTTGAGTGAAGACTGGGTGTCCAAGGCAACCGCTGTGGATCCCTGGTTGGTGGTGATCACGGGTCAGTGCTGTTTCACTGGGTGTCCAAGGCAACCGCTGTGGAGCTCTGGTTGGTGGTGATCACGGGTCAGTGCTGTTTCACTGGGTGTCCAAGGCAACCGCTGTGGATCCCTGGTTGGTGGTGATCACGGGTCAGTGCTGTTTCACTGGGTGTCCAAGGCAACTGCTGTGGAGCTCTGGTTGGTGGTGATCACGGGTCAATGCTGTTTCACATTGACGTTGCCACAGGATCCTGGATGGTACTTCCTGAATGAGAAGAATCAGAGGGGGTTGGTTTGGTTGGAAATGTCATTACATGTTAACAGCTGTAATATTGTTTGAATAGTGATGAAAACCAAGTGCTGTACAGGACTTACAACACATTGAGATGGTACTGAAGCTTTGTGATGTGAAGATGTGGCTGTTACTGCAGTGGCCTGGTGGACTGACAGAGTTGGTGGGATGAGATGGTACTGAAGCTACGTGACGTGAAGATGTGGCTGTTACTGCAGTGGCCTGGTGGACTGACAGAGTTGGTGGGATGAGATGGAGGAGTCTGGAGGTCAAAACAGGATGAACAAACAAAACAAGAAAAACATCAGAAATACTGATTTATTACCAACTGTTAAACTCTAAAATATATGTCTGGAAACTTTAGACACCGTTTGTTATGATAAAAAAAGATTTACAACTGGGTTCTCTGGATTAGACTGAATAAAAGTATGGTTGACACCAATGTAATGGGTTAAGTTGTGTTCCTTGTTGGCAAGTGGAAGCTGGAACACACATCACCCCAATCAGAACACCTACAGAACATTCTGCTGTTTGTAAATCAACTTCCTCTAGATCTAGGATATGTGTTCAGTGTAACAGAGGTAATATCACGTTGACATCACTGGAGAAGAATCTGTACTTACCTGATCTGTGGCCTCGCCTGGCTCCTCCCAGAAGCGGAGGTGAAACAACATGGGGGATAATGACGATGAATTTGTTGATATTTTATAACATTTTGGTTTTATTTGGCTTTATTTGGACCCTCCACCACCCTTCTCAAATTAATTAGTGGTCCTTCTGTAGCTCAGTTGGTAGAGCATGGCGCTTGTAACGCCAGGGTAGTGGGTTCGATCCCCGGGACCACCCATACGTAGAATGTATGCACACATGACTGTAAGTCGCTTTGGATAAAAGTGTCTGCTAAATGGCATATATTATTATAATATTATTATTATTATTATATTAATTAAATTTATCAAAGAAAATCCATGTTCAAATAATTTCAGAAAATGTTTTTGAAAAAAAAAGTTTTAGTCGTTCCATAAATTTGGGACAGTACTCCTGTTTATGTTTCCATGTTCCCCCAGCTAGAGGTGGCAGGTGCCGGTGGAAGTCAGTCCAAACATGTAAGGAATCCATCGTTAATGCAATTAGGTTAATAAATATCACCACAGGATTTCTGATTACCTCTGACAATGATACCGCAAGTAAAGCAATGATGTCAAAATGATTAGTTATCCAAAGAAGTCTTTCCTGATTTCCATTGATTATGTAAGTGAGATCAAGACCGAAATCTCGGTTCTTCGATGCCATTTTATCTACTGTACTATATGAAACATGATTTAAATGTTGTCCTTTAATTGCAATAGCAGATACGTTAAGTTTGCCTTCCTGAATAGCAAGGTCAATATCTGTATCATTAATTCTGAGCTCAGTATTAATATAGAAGTCATTCCTATCCATTCTAGAAATATAACACCCTGAAATTATATAAATTGGGTCTGTTACATTTTTTTGTTGTTCCTTATTTTGCCAGAAATAGATGATTACGTTGAAATAATCATACGGACTATTGATGTAAATCACATTTATACTTTCTTCAGAGATGTTATTTGGTTTTAGGAAAGATACATGTTTAAATACAGTATTTGGATCAAAAGGACCTAAGAAGTCTAACTTGCGTTTACACATTTCTTTTGAGAAACCTCGTTTAAAGTCTAGGTCAGTAGTATCAATAGTAACCTGTCCTTTTTGTATACCGTGCTCCATTATACAAATATTGATTAAACATTTTTTTCCATTGCAATTTTCATCTACATCTACTTTAAAGCCGAAATGTTGGTTTTCATCGTCATTATCCTGAAAACAATGGGGAAAAAAAGACCAGAACAGTATTAGTTTAACCTTGTTTTTACATTAAACACAAAGAGGAAGTGACATGATTTTTAATCATACGACGACAAACACAAGCAGTATCTTTAACAGCACCGTTTCTAGACAGACACTGAAGGATGTTAATGATGACAAACACAAGCAGTATCTGTAACAGCACCGTTACACTGAAGGATGTTCATGATGTTTTGATTAACAGACTATTAGAGCAAGAATATAGGTTAACAAACTTTACCTCTTCAGTTAACTTTCATTAGAAATGCTACAAATGAGTTTTAAAATAATCTTACCCGCATTTTATGTTCCACCTCTGCAAATGCAAATATTAAAACGACTGGATAAGATGCAGATGTAACTAGACTGAAAAAAAAAATTTTTTTTTAACAATTTATTGTCAATAAATTGGGACTGTTGATGAGTATTTATCAGCTTAATCAGGTGATCTAACAGGATGTGGGTGTGTCGTGTGTGGAGGCGTGTTCCATCGTGCCTGCTTGCCTGTCTGATCAGTTTCCCGATGGAGCAAAATGTATTTGTAAAATCACTACACATTCACGTAAAAGATTAGGCATTAAAATAATTGAAGAACACTATTTCAATCTTCGGGAGCCCTTTCCTCTCTTCAAACAGGAATAACAACATACTGGTTTAATAGAACTTTCGTTTATTTTTCCAAGTTCCCACAGCTAGAGGCGGCAGGTGCTCCAACTATGTCAGGAATCCATTGTCATGGTTACATTATAATGATGTCACGCCCTGGTCGAAGTATGTATGTTTGTCTTCATTTATTTGGTCAGGCCAGGGTGTAACATGGGTTATTGTGGTGCGTTTTTGACATGGGGCTTTGGTGGGGTGTCTAGCATAGCCTATGGCTGCCTGAGGCGGTTCTCAATCAGAGTCAGGTGATTATCGTTGTCTCTGATTGGGAACCATATTTAGGCAGCCATATTCTTTGAGTATGTCGTGGGTGATTGTTCCCGTCTCAGTGTGTATGTATTTCACCAGATAGGCTGTATAGGTTTTCACGTTCCGTTTTTGTTTGTTCGTGTTTTTTCATTATTAAAAATACTAACCACGCTGCATCCGACTCTCCTTCGACGGAAGAAAGCAAATAATTAGATATGGCTGTTACTGCAGTGGCCTGGTGGACTGACAGAGTTGGTGGGATGAGATGGAGGAGTCTGGAGGTCAAAACAGGATGAACAAATAAAACAAGAAAAACATCAGAAATACTGATTTATTACCAACTGTTAAACTCTAAAATATATGTCTGGAAACTTTAGACACAGTTTGTTATGATAAAAACATAATTTACAACAGGTATACCTGGGTTCAGCTGGATTAGACTGAATAAAAGTATGGTTGACACCAATGTAATGGGTTAAGAAGTTGTGTTCCTTGTTGGCAAGTGGAAGCTGGAACACACATCACCCCAATCAGAACACCTACAGAACATTCTGCTGTTTGTAAATCAACTTCCTCTAGATCTAGGATATGTGTTCAGTGTAACAGAGGTAATATCACGTTGACATCACTGGAGAAGAATCTGTACTTACCTGATCTGTGACCTCGCCAGGCTCCTCCCACAAGGAGGTGGAGCAACACGGGGGATAATGGGGGAGGGGTGATACCAGCCGCTCAACAACAGACAGACAGGCAGTTCTGGGAAACAGAAGGACATTTCTGAGAAGTCACACCCCTACCTTTGTCTTGACGTATCAATTATTGTTTGGTTATGTGCAAGCTATGGCATATAAATGCAGCATTCAGTGGGGTGAATGAACTCTGCTTTTCTCTGCATTCGTTTGAGGTCATCTGTTTACAACCTAACACCTTGCTTCGATGCATTGACTTTAATGCCTAAATGTTTTGATTCATCTTCACAATTAGAATGAAATGAACCTTGTTTTCACATTAAACATCAAGGTACATGTTCTAATCTACCATCACATGATGATAAACACAAGCAGTATTTGTAACAGCACCGTTTCTAGACAGACAACAGAGGAGGTTCATGATGATAAACACAAGCAGTATTTGTAACAGCACCGTTTCTAGACAGACAACAGAGGAGGTTCATGATGATAAACGCAAGCAGTATCTGTAACAGCACCGTTTCTAGACAGACAACAGAGGAGGTTCATGATGATAAACGCAAGCAGTATCTGTAACAGCACCGTTTCTAGACAGACAACAGAGGAGGTTCATGATGATAAACGCAAGCAGTATCTGTAACAGCACCGTTTCTAGACAGACAACAGAGGAGGTTCATGATGATAAACGCAAGCAGTATCTGTAACAGCACCGTTTCTAGACAGACAACAGAGGAGGTTCATGATGATAAACGCAAGCAGTATCTGTAACAGCACCGTTTCTAGACAGACAACAGAGGTTCATGATGATAAAAACAAGCAGAACAATGGTTCATTGGATCAGTCTTAAACTTTGCAAATACACTGCTGCCATTTAATGGCCAAAGTCTAAATTGTCTCAAACCTGAAATATTACATTATGGCCCATCTCTTGTATTTCAAAGATAGGAAGAAAAAACATATTTTTGTTTGTATTTATCTTTTACCAGATCTAATGTGTTATATTCTCCTACATTCATTTCACATTTCCACAAACCTCAAAACGTCATTTTAAATGGTATCAAGGAGTGTATCCCTACTTCAGGTCCTGAGCTACCCGCAGTTAGATTTGGAAATGTCCTTATGGCAACTACAAGATTGATGTCAGACTACAAGTTAATGTTCATGATGTCACTGTCTACAGACATGTCGATAAATGTAGTCTTGTCATCTTTGAGTGTTTACTACACTACTGTACTCACTCTGTTTACTACACTACTGTACTCACTCTGTTTACTACACTACTGTACTCCCTGTTTACTACACTACTGTACTCACTCTGTTTACTACACTACTGTACTCACTCTGTTTACTACACTACTGTACTCACACTGTTTACTACACTACTGTACTCACTCTGTTTACTACACTACCATACTCGCTGTGTTTACACTACTGTACTCACTCTGTTTACTACACTACTGTACTCAATTTGTTTACTACACTACTGTACTCACTCTGTTTACTACACTACCGTACTCACTCTGTTTACTACACTACTGTACTCACACTGTTTACTACACTACCGTACTCACCCTGTTTACTACACTACTGTACTCACCCTGTTTACTACACTACTGTACTCACTCTGTTTACTACACTACTGTACTCACTCTGTTTACTACACTACTGTACTCACACTGTTTACTACACTACCGTACTCGCTGTGTTTACACTACTGTACTCAATCTGTTTACTACACTACAGTACTCACTCTGTTTACTACACTACTGTACTCACTCTGTTTAGCACACTACTGTACTCACCCTGTTTAGCACACTACTGTACTCACTCTGTTTACTACACTACCGTACTCGCTGCGTTTACACTACTGTACTCACTCTGTTTACTACACTACTGTACTCACTCTGTTTACTACACTACTGTACTCACTCTGTTTAGCACACTACTGTACTCACCCTGTTTAGCACACTACTGTACTCACCCTGTTTAGCACACTACTGTACTCACCCTGTTTACTACACTACTGTACTCACTCTGTTTACTACACTACCGTACTCACTGTTTACTACACTATCGTACTCACTGTTTACTACACTACCGTACTCACTGTTTACTACACTACCGTACTCACCCTGTTTACTACACTACTGTACTCACTCTGTTTACTACACTACTGTACTCACACTGTTTACTACACTACTGTACTCACTCTGTTTACTACACTACTCACTCTGTTTACTACACTACTGTACTCAGTCTGTTTACTACACTACTGTACTCACTCTGTTTAATAATACACTACCGTACTCACTGTTTACTACACTACTCACTCTGTTTAATCAGTCTGTTTACTACACTACTGTAATCAGTCTGTTTACTACACTACTGTACTCACCCTGTTTACTACACTACTGTACTCACTCTGTTTACTACACTACTGTACTCACTCTGTTTACTACACTACTGTACTCACTCTGTTTACTACACTACTGTACTCACTCTGTTTACTACACTACTGTACTCACTGTTTACTACACTACTGTACTCACTCTGTTTACTACACTACTGTACTCACACTGTTTACTACACTACTGTACTCACCCTGTTTACTACACTACTGTACTCACTCTGTTTACTACACTACTGTACTCACTCTGTTTACTACACTACTGTACTCACTCTGTTTACTACACTACTGTACTCACTCTGTTTACTACACTACTGTACTCACTCTGTTTACTACACTACTGTACTCACCCTGTTTACTACACTACTGTACTCACTCTGTTTAGCACACTACTGTACTCACTCTGTTTACTACACTACCGTACTCACTCTATTTACTACACTACCATACTCACTCTGTTTACTACACTACCGTACTCACTCTGTTTACTACACTACCGTACTCACTGTTTACTACACTACCGTACTCACTGTTTACTACACTACCGTACTCACTCTGTTTACTACACTACCGTACTCACTGTTTACTACACTACCGTACTCACTGTTTACTACACTACCGTACTCACCCTGTTTACTACACTACTGTACTCACTCTGTTTACTACACTACTGTACTCACACTGTTTACTACACTACTGTACTCACTCTGTTTACTACACTACTCACTCTGATTACTACACTACTGTACTCAGTCGGTTTACTACACTACTGTACTCAGTCTGTTTACTACACTACCGTACTCACTATTTACTACACTACCGTACTCACTCTGTTTTCTACACTACAGTACTCTCTGTTTACTACACTACAGTACTCTCTGTTTGCTACACTACTCACTCTGTTTAATACACTACTGTACTCACTCTGTTTAATAATACACTACCGTACTCACTCTGTTTACTACACTACAGTACTCACTGTTTGCTACACTACCATACTCACTCTGTTTACTACACTACAGTACTCACTGTTTGCTACACTACAGTACTCACTCTGTTTAGCACACTACAGTACTCACTCTGTTTAGCACATGGCCTCACATGTGAATCCTTAAAGAGATGGGTGGGGTCGATACTGAATGGGGTCGATACTGAATGGGGTTAGACAAAGAAGAGCTCTCCAGTTGGTGGAACAAAACATTCAAGGCCCATTACCTCAAAAGTGGGGTTACAAGTTTATCAACTTTCAAAGCAGAATTACTTTCCCATTGTTCCTCAACTGTAGTGTTGATAAACCATTTTCTATCTCTGCGTCTCTACTTATATCCAATGTAAAAAACACTATTTAAAATATTGATACATAAGATGGAATAGAGCCGGAAGGTCAAGGTTGTCATCTCATTGTTACTTAAAGAGCTCAGTCTATTATATAGACAGTGGGTGAGTCCTCTCCTGGGTAGTTGCAAAAAACTTCCAACATTCTTTGAAAACCCGGTTGGAAGATTCACGGAATCAGGAGGGAATAAGATAACTTTTTGGCGCCAACCTGTTACTCATTGACAATTTTTTGATATTTTTATACGGGGAAATAAAACAAAAAAATGAAGTTTGAAATGAGTGGGCTAATCCCCCTTTAGCCCCCTCGTGGCTCCAGGCCCGATTCAGATCTAGTGTGATTGAGGCAAAAATAGCAGCTTTAGCCAACTTTTTTGGCTAGCTCTGGCTCTAACAGTACACCAACTGTGGAAAGCCAGCCAAGTCCATTTACTTCTGTTGAAATCAAAGGCTGCAAAACATTTCCAAACACACAACAGCTGTTAGATCGCAATATGATGCTGCTATTGTCACAGCACTATTTACATCATCAGCAGACACTCTTATCCAGACCTCGGGTTAAGTGTCTTGTTCAAGGGCACATTGGCAGACTTTTCACATCATTTGATCGGGGATTAGATCCAGAGACCTCTCGTTCACTGTCCCAACGCTCTAGGCTACCTGCTAACCTATCTGACAGATAACTAGAGGCTAAGGCTGGATGCTAGACCTGAACTGGCTGTGGTAGCTACTAGCTAGCTAGTTTATCCAGTTAACTACACTACTGTACTCACCCTGTTTACTACACTACTATACTCACCCTGTTTACTACACTACTGTTTACTACACTACTGTACTCACTGTTTACTACACTACTATACTCACTGTTTACTACACTACTGTACTCACTCTGTTTACTACACTACTATACTCACCCTGTATACTACACTACTGTACTCACCCTGTTTACTACACTACTATACTCACTCTGTTTACTACACTACTGTACTCACCCTGTTTACTACACTACTATACTCACCCTGTTTACTACACTACTGTACTCACTCTGTTTACTACACTACTGTACTCACCCTGTTTACTACACTACAGTACTCACCCTGTTTACTACACTACTGTACTCACTCTGTTTACTACACTACCGTACTCACTCTGTTTACTACACTACCGTACTCACTCTGTTTACTACACTACCGTACTCACTGTTTACTACACTACTGTACTCACTGTTTACTACACTACTGTACTCACTCTGTTTATTACACTACTGTACTCACTCTGTTTACTACACTACCGTACTCACTCTGTTTACTACACTACCGTACTCACTGTTTACTACACTACTGTACTCACTGTTTACTACACTACTGTACTCACCCTGTTTACTACACTACTGTACTCACTCTGTTTACTACACTAATCACGGACTACAAGATGAAATCCAGCCCAGTCACGGACCAGGATGTCTTGCTCCCAGGCAGACTAAATAACTTTTTTGCCCGCTTTGAGGACAATACAGTGCCACTGACACGGCCTGCAACGGAAACATGCAGTCTCTCCTTCACTGCAGCCGAGGTGAGTAAGACATTTAAACGTGTTAACCCTCGCAAGGCTGCAGGCCCAGACGGCATCCCCAGCCGCGCCCTCAGAGCATGCGCAGACCAGCTGGCCGGTGTGTTTACGGACATATTCAATCAATCCCTATACCAGTCTGCTGTTCCCACATGCTTCAAGAGGGCCACCATTGTTCCTGTTCCCAAGAAAGCTAAGGTAACTGAGCTAAACGACTACCGCCCCGTAGCACTCACTTCCGCCATCTTGAAGTGCTTTGAGAGACTAGTCAAGGACCATATCACCTCCACCCTACCTGACACCCTAGACCCACTCCAATTTGCTTACCGCCCAAATAGGTCCACAGACGATGCAATCTCAACCACACTGCACACTGCCCTAACCCACCTGGACAAGAGGAATACCTATGTGAGAATGCTGTTCATCGACTACAGCTCGGCATTCAACACCATAGTACCCTCCAAGCTCGTCATCAAGCTCGAGACCCTGGGTCTCGACCCCGCCCTGTGCAACTGGGTACTGGACTTCCTGACGGGCCGCCCCCAGGTGGTGAGGGTAGGCAACAACATCTCCTCCCCGCTGATCCTCAACACGGGGGGCCCCACAAGGGTGCGTTCTGAGCCCTCTCCTGTACTCCCTGTTCACCCACGACTGCGTGGCCACGCACGCCTCCAACTCAATCATCAAGTTTGCGGACGACACAACAGTGGTAGGCTTGATTACCAACAACGACGAGACGGCCTACAGGGAGGAGGTGAGGGCCCTCGGAGTGTGGTGTCAGGAAAATAACCTCACACTCAACGTCAACAAAACTAAGGAGATGATTGTGGACTTCAGGAAACAGCAGAGGGAACACCCCCCTATCCACATCGACGGAACAGTAGTGGAGAGGGTAGCTAGTTTTAAGTTCCTCGGCATACACATCACAGACAAACTGAATTGGTCCACTCACACTGACAGCGCCGTGAAGAAGGCGCAGCAGCGCCTATTCAACCTCAGGAGGCTGAAGAAATTCGGCTTGTCACCAAAGGCACTCACAAACTTCTACAGATGCACAATCGAGAGCATCCTGGCGGGCTGTATCACCGCCTGGTACGGCAACTGCTCCGCCCTCAACCGTAAGGCTCTCCAGAGGGTAGTGAGGACTGCACAACGCATCACCGGGGCAAACTACCTGCCCTCCAGGACACCTACACCACCCGTTGTTACAGGAAGGCCATAAAGATCATCAAGGACATCAACCACCCGAACCACTGCCTGTTCACCCCGCTATCATCCAGAAGGAGAGGTCAGTACAGGTGCATCAAAGCTGGGACCGAGAGACTGAAAAACAGCTTCTATCTCAAGGCCATCAGACTGTTAAACAGCCACCACTAACATTGAGTGGCTGCTGCCAACACACTGTCATTGACACTGACCTAACTCCAGCCATTTTAATAATGGGAATTGATGGGAAATGATGTAAATATATCACTAGCCACTTTAAACAATGCTACCTTATATAATGTTACTTACCCTACATTATTCATCTCATATGCATATGTATATACTGTACTCTACATCATCGACTGCATCCTTATGTAACACATGTATCACTAGCCACTTTAACTATGCCACTTTGTTTACTTTGTCTACACACTCATCTCATATGTATATACTGTACTCGATACCATCTACTGTATGCTGCTCTGTACCATCACTCATTCATATATCCTTATGTACATGTTCCTTATCCCCTTACACTGTGTATAAGACAGTAGTTTTGGAATTGTTAGTTAGATTACTTGTTGGTTATCACTGCATTGTCGGAACTAGAAGCACAAGCATTTCGCTACACTCGCATTAACATCTGCTAACCATGTGTATGTGACAAATAAAATTTGATTTGATTTGATTTGATTTACCGTACTCACCCTTTTTACTACACTACTGTACTCACTCTGTTTACTACACTACTGTACTCACCCTGTTTACTACACTACCATACTCACACTGTTTACTACACTACTGTACTCACTCTGTTTACTACACTACTGTACTCACACTGTTTACTACACTACTGTACTCACTCTGTTTACTACCCTACCATACTCACCCTGTTTACTACACTACTGTACTCACTCTGTTTACTACACTACAGTACTCACTGTTTACTACACTACCGTACTCACTCTGTTTACTACACTACCGTACTTACTCTGTTTACTACACTACCGTACTCACTCTGTTTACTAAACTACCGTACTCACTCTGTTTACTACACTACCGTACTCGCTGCGTTTACCCTACTGTACTCACTCTGTTTACTACACTACTGTACTCACTCTGTTTACTACACTACTGTACTCACTCTGTTTAGCACACTACTGTACTCACCCTGTTTAGCACACTACTGTACTCACCCTGTTTAGCACACTACTGTACTCACCCTGTTTACTACACTACTGTACTCACTCTGTTTACTACACTACCGTACTCACTGTTTACTACACTACTGTACTCACTCTATTTACTACACTACCGTACTCACTGTTTACTACACTACCGTACTCACTGTTTACTACACTATCGTACTCACTGTTTACTACACTACCGTACTCACTGTTTACTACACTACTGTACTCACTCTGTTTACTACACTACTGTACTCACTCTGTTTACTACACTACTGTACTCACCCTGTTTACTACACTACCGTACTCACTGTTTACTACACTACCGTACTCACTGTTTACTACACTATCGTACTCACTGTTTACTACACTACCATACTCACTGTTTACTACACTATCGTACTCACTGTTTACTACACTACCGTACTCACTGTTTACTACACTACTGTACTCACTCTGTTTAGTACACTACTGTACTCACTCTGTTTACTACACTACTGTACGCACTCTGTTTACTACACTACTGTACTCACTCTGTTTACTACACTACTGTACTCACCCTGTTTACTACACTACAGTACTCACCCTGTTTACTACACTACCGTACTCACTCTGTTTACTACACTACCATACTCACTCTGTTTACTACACTACCGTACTCACTGTTTACTACACTACTGTACTCACTCTGTTTACTACACTACCATACTCACTCTGTTTACTACACTACCGTACTCACTCTGTTTACTACACTACCATACTCACTGTTTACTACACTACTGTACTCACCCTGTTTACTACACTACTGTACTCACTCTGTTTACTACACTACTGTACTCACTCTGTTTACTACACTACTGTACTCACTCTGTTTACTACACTACTGTACTCACTGTGTTTACTACACTACCGTACTCACTGTTTACTACACTACTGTACTCACTCTGTTTACTACACTACTGTACTCACTCTGTTTACTACACTACTGTACTCACCCTGTTTACTACACTACCATACTCACACTGTTTACTACACTACTGTACTCACTCTGTTTACTACACTACTGTACTCACTCTGTTTACTACACTACTGTACTCACTCTGTTTACTACACTACTGTACTCACCCTGTTTACTACACTACCATACTCACACTGTTTACTACACTACTGTACTCACTCTGTTTACTACACTACTGTACTCACTATGTTTACTACACTACTGTACTCACACTGTTTACTACACTACTGTACTCACTCTGTTTACTACCCTACCATACTCACCCTGTTTACTACACTACTGTACTCACTCTGTTTACTACACTACAGTACTCACTGTTTACTACACTACCGTACTCACTCTGTTTACTACACTACCGTACTCACTCTGCTTACTACCCTACCGTACTTACTCTGTTTACTACACTACCGTACTCACTCTGTTTACTAAACTACCGTACTCACTCTGTTTACTACACTACCGTACTCGCTGCGTTTACACTACTGTACTCACTCTGTTTACTACACTACTGTACTCACTCTGTTTACTACACTACTGTACTCACTCTGTTTAGCACACTACTGTACTCACCCTGTTTAGCACACTACTGTACTCACCCTGTTTACTACACTACTGTACTCACTCTGTTTACTACACTACCGTACTCACTGTTTACTACACTACTGTACTCACTCTATTTACTACACTACCGTACTCACTGTTTACTACACTACCGTACTCACTGTTTACTACACTATCGTACTCACTGTTTACTACACTACCGTACTCACTGTTTACTACACTACTGTACTCACCCTGTTTACTACACTACTGTACTCACACTGTTTACTACACTACTGTACTCACTCTGTTTACTACACTACTGTACTCACCCTGTTTACTACACTACTCACTCTGTTTACTACACTACTGTACTCAGTCTGTTTACTACACTACCGTACTCACTGTTTACTACACTACTCACTCTGTTTAATCAGTCTGTTTACTACACTACTGTACTCAGTCGGTTTACTACACTACTGTACTCAGTCTGTTTACTACACTACCGTACTCACTGTTTACTACACTACCGTACTCACTCTGTTTTCTACACTACAGTACTCTCTGTTTACTACACTACAGTACTCTCTGTTTGCTACACTACTCACTCTGCTTAATACACTACCGTACTCACTGTTTACTACACTATCGTACTCACTGTTTACTACACTACCGTACTCACTGTTTACTACACTACTGTACTCACTCTGTTTACTACACTACTGTACTCACTCTGTTTACTACACTACTGTACTCACCCTGTTTACTACACTACCGTACTCACTGTTTACTACACTACCGTACTCACTGTTTACTACACTATCGTACTCACTGTTTACTACACTACCATACTCACTGTTTACTACACTATCGTACTCACTGTTTACTACACTACCGTACTCACTGTTTATTACACTACTGTACTCACTCTGTTTAGTACACTACTGTACTCACTCTGTTTACTACACTACTGTACTCACTCTGTTTACTACACTACTGTACTCACTCTGTTTACTACACTACTGTACTCACCCTGTTTACTACACTACAGTACTCACCCTGTTTACTACACTACCGTACTCACTCTGTTTACTACACTACCATACTCACTCTGTTTACTACACTACCGTACTCACTGTTTACTACACTACTGTACTCACTCTGTTTACTACACTACCATACTCACTCTGTTTACTACACTACCATACTCACTCTGTTTACTACACTACCGTACTCACTGTTTACTACACTACTGTACTCACTCTGTTTACTACACTACCATACTCACTCTGTTTACTACACTACCGTACTCGCTGTGTTTACACTACTGTACTCACTCTGTTTACTACACTACTGTACTCACTCTGTTTACTACACTACTGTACTCACTCTGTTTACTACACTACCGTACTCACTGTTTACTACACTACTGTACTCACTCTGTTTACTACACTACTGTACTCACTCTGTTTACTACACTACTGTACTCACCCTGTTTACTACACTACCATACTCACACTGTTTACTACACTACTGTACTCACTCTGTTTACTACACTACTGTACTCACTCTGTTTACTACACTACCGTACTCACTCTGTTTTCTACACTACAGTACTCTCTGTTTACTACACTACAGTACTCTCTGTTTGCTACACTACTCACTCTGCTTAATACACTACCGTACTCACTGTTTACTACACTATCGTACTCACTGTTTACTACACTACCGTACTCACTGTTTACTACACTACTGTACTCACTCTGTTTACTACACTACTGTACTCACCCTGTTTACTACACTACCGTACTCACTGTTTACTACACTACCGTACTCACTGTTTACTACACTATCGTACTCACTGTTTACTACACTACCATACTCACTGTTTACTACACTATCGTACTCACTGTTTACTACACTACCGTACTCACTGTTTACTACACTACTGTACTCACTCTGTTTAGTACACTACTGTACTCACTCTGTTTACTACACTACTGTACTCACTCTGTTTACTACACTACTGTACTCACTCTGTTTACTACACTACTGTACTCACCCTGTTTACTACACTACAGTACTCACCCTGTTTACTACACTACCGTACTCACTCTGTTTACTACACTACCATACTCACTCTGTTTACTACACTACCGTACTCACTGTTTACTACACTACTGTACTCACTCTGTTTACTACACTACCATACTCACTCTGTTTACTACACTACCGTACTCACTCTGTTTACTACACTACCATACTCACTGTTTACTACACTACTGTACTCACCCTGTTTACTACACTACTGTACTCACTCTGTTTACTACACTACTGTACTCACTCTGTTTACTACACTACTGTACTCACTCTGTTTACTACACTACTGTACTCACTCTGTTTACTACACTACCGTACTCACTGTTTACTACACTACTGTACTCACTCTGTTTACTACACTACTGTACTCACTCTGTTTACTACACTACTGTACTCACCCTGTTTACTACACTACCATACTCACACTGTTTACTACACTACTGTACTCACTCTGTTTACTACACTACTGTACTCACTCTGTTTACTACACTACTGTACTCACTCTGTTTACTACACTACTGTACTCACCCTGTTTACTACACTACCATACTCACACTGTTTACTACACTACTGTACTCACTCTGTTTACTACACTACTGTACTCACTCTGTTTACTACACTACTGTACTCACACTGTTTACTACACTACTGTACTCACTCTGTTTACTACCCTACCATACTCACCCTGTTTACTACACTACTGTACTCACTCTGTTTACTACACTACAGTACTCACTGTTTACTACACTACCGTACTCACTCTGTTTACTACACTACCGTACTCACTCTGCTTACTACCCTACCGTACTTACTCTGTTTACTACACTACCGTACTCACTCTGTTTACTAAACTACCGTACTCACTCTGTTTACTACACTACCGTACTCGCTGCGTTTACACTACTGTACTCACTCTGTTTACTACACTACTGTACTCACTCTGTTTACTACACTACTGTACTCACTCTGTTTAGCACACTACTGTACTCACCCTGTTTAGCACACTACTGTACTCACCCTGTTTACTACACTACTGTACTCACTCTGTTTACTACACTACCGTACTCACTGTTTACTACACTACTGTACTCACTCTATTTACTACACTACCGTACTCACTGTTTACTACACTACCGTACTCACTGTTTACTACACTATCGTACTCACTGTTTACTACACTACCGTACTCACTGTTTACTACACTACCGTACTCACTGTTTACTACACTATCGTACTCACTGTTTACTACACTACCATACTCACTGTTTACTACACTATCGTACTCACTGTTTACTACACTACCGTACTCACTGTTTACTACACTACTGTACTCACTCTGTTTAGTACACTACTGTACTCACTCTGTTTACTACACTACTGTACTCACTCTGTTTACTACACTACTGTACTCACTCTGTTTACTACACTACTGTACTCACCCTGTTTACTACACTACAGTACTCACCCTGTTTACTACACTACCGTACTCACTCTGTTTACTACACTACCATACTCACTCTGTTTACTACACTACCGTACTCACTGTTTACTACACTACTGTACTCACTCTGTTTACTACACTACCATACTCACTCTGTTTACTACACTACCGTACTCACTCTGTTTACTACACTACCATACTCACTGTTTACTACACTACTGTACTCACCCTGTTTACTACACTACCGTACTCACTCTGTTTACTACACTACCATACTCACTGTTTACTACACTACTGTACTCACTCTGTTTACTACACTACTGTACTCACTCTGTTTACTACACTACTGTACTCACTCTGTTTACTACACTACTGTACTCACTCTGTTTACTACACTACTGTACTCACTCTGTTTACTACACTACCGTACTCACTGTTTACTACACTACTGTACTCACTCTGTTTACTACACTACTGTACTCACTCTGTTTACTACACTACTGTACTCACCCTGTTTACTACACTACCATACTCACACTGTTTACTACACTACTGTACTCACTCTGTTTACTACACTACTGTACTCACTCTGTTTACTACACTACTGTACTCACTCTGTTTACTACACTACTGTACTCACCCTGTTTACTACACTACCATACTCACACTGTTTACTACACTACTGTACTCACTCTGTTTACTACACTACTGTACTCACTCTGTTTACTACACTACTGTACTCACACTGTTTACTACACTACTGTACTCACTCTGTTTACTACCCTACCATACTCACCCTGTTTACTACACTACTGTACTCACTCTGTTTACTACACTACAGTACTCACTGTTTACTACACTACCGTACTCACTCTGTTTACTACACTACCGTACTCACTCTGCTTACTACCCTACCGTACTTACTCTGTTTACTACACTACCGTACTCACTCTGTTTACTAAACTACCGTACTCACTCTGTTTACTACACTACCGTACTCGCTGCGTTTACACTACTGTACTCACTCTGTTTACTACACTACTGTACTCACTCTGTTTACTACACTACTGTACTCACTCTGTTTAGCACACTACTGTACTCACCCTGTTTAGCACACTACTGTACTCACTCTGTTTACTACACTACCGTACTCGCTGCGTTTACACTACTGTACTCACTCTGTTTAGCACACTACTGTACTCACTCTGTTTACTACACTACCGTACTCACTCTATTTACTACACTACCATACTCACTCTGTTTACTACACTACCGTACTCACTCTGTTTACTACACTACCGTACTCACTGTTTACTACACTACCGTACTCACTGTTTACTACACTACCGTACTCACTCTGTTTACTACACTACCGTACTCACTGTTTACTACACTACCGTACTCACTGTTTACTACACTACCGTACTCACCCTGTTTACTACACTACTGTACTCACTCTGTTTACTACACTACTGTACTCACACTGTTTACTACACTACTGTACTCACTCTGTTTACTACACTACTCACTCTGATTACTACACTACTGTACTCAGTCGGTTTACTACACTACTGTACTCAGTCTGTTTACTACACTACCGTACTCACTATTTACTACACTACCGTACTCACTCTGTTTTCTACACTACAGTACTCTCTGTTTACTACACTACAGTACTCTCTGTTTGCTACACTACTCACTCTGTTTAATACACTACTGTACTCACTCTGTTTAATAATACACTACCGTACTCACTCTGTTTACTACACTACAGTACTCACTGTTTGCTACACTACCATACTCACTCTGTTTACTACACTACAGTACTCACTGTTTGCTACACTACAGTACTCACTCTGTTTAGCACACTACAGTACTCACTCTGTTTAGCACATGGCCTCACATGTGAATCCTTAAAGAGATGGGTGGGGTCGATACTGAATGGGGTCGATACTGAATGGGGTTAGACAAAGAAGAGCTCTCCAGTTGGTGGAACAAAACATTCAAGGCCCATTACCTCAAAAGTGGGGTTACAAGTTTATCAACTTTCAAAGCAGAATTACTTTCCCATTGTTCCTCAACTGTAGTGTTGATAAACCATTTTCTATCTCTGCGTCTCTACTTATATCCAATGTAAAAAACACTATTTAAAATATTGATACATAAGATGGAATAGAGCCGGAAGGTCAAGGTTGTCATCTCATTGTTACTTAAAGAGCTCAGTCTATTATATAGACAGTGGGTGAGTCCTCTCCTGGGTAGTTGCAAAAACTTCCAACATTCTTTGAAAACCCGGTTGGAAGATTCACGGAATCAGGAGGGAATAAGATAACTTTTTGGCGCCAACCTGTTACTCATTGACAATTTTTTGATATTTTTATACGGGAAATAAAACAAAAAATGAAGTTTGAAATGAGTGGGCTAATCCCCCTTTAGCCCCCTCGTGGCTCCAGGCCCGATTCAGATCTAGTGTGATTGAGGCAAAAATAGCAGCTTTAGCCAACTTTTTTGGCTAGCTCTGGCTCTAACAGTACACCAACTGTGGAAAGCCAGCCAAGTCCATTTACTTCTGTTGAAATCAAAGGCTGCAAAACATTTCCAAACACACAACAGCTGTTAGATCGCAATATGATGCTGCTATTGTCACAGCACTATTTACATCATCAGCAGACACTCTTATCCAGACCTCGGGTTAAGTGTCTTGTTCAAGGGCACATTGGCAGACTTTTCACATCATTTGATCGGGATTAGATCCAGAGACCTCTCGTTCACTGTCCCAACGCTCTAGGCTACCTGCTAACCTATCTGACAGATAACTAGAGGCTAAGGCTGGATGCTAGACCTGAACTGGCTGTGGTAGCTACTAGCTAGCTAGTTTATCCAGTTAACTACACTACTGTACTCACCCTGTTTACTACACTACTATACTCACCCTGTTTACTACACTACTGTTTACTACACTACTGTACTCACTGTTTACTACACTACTATACTCACTGTTTACTACACTACTGTACTCACTCTGTTTACTACACTACTATACTCACCCTGTATACTACACTACTGTACTCACCCTGTTTACTACACTACTATACTCACTCTGTTTACTACACTACTGTACTCACCCTGTTTACTACACTACTATACTCACCCTGTTTACTACACTACTGTACTCACTCTGTTTACTACACTACTGTACTCACCCTGTTTACTACACTACAGTACTCACCCTGTTTACTACACTACTGTACTCACTCTGTTTACTACACTACCGTACTCACTCTGTTTACTACACTACCGTACTCACTCTGTTTACTACACTACCGTACTCACTGTTTACTACACTACTGTACTCACTGTTTACTACACTACTGTACTCACTCTGTTTACTACACTACTGTACTCACTCTGTTTACTACACTACCGTACTCACTCTGTTTACTACACTACCGTACTCACTGTTTACTACACTACTGTACTCACTGTTTACTACACTACTGTACTCACCCTGTTTACTACACTACTGTACTCACTCTGTTTACTACACTAATCACGGACTACAAGATGAAATCCAGCCCAGTCACGGACCAGGATGTCTTGCTCCCAGGCAGACTAAATAACTTTTTGCCCGCTTTGAGGACAATACAGTGCCACTGACACGGCCTGCAACGGAAACATGCAGTCTCTCCTTCACTGCAGCCGAGGTGAGTAAGACATTTAAACGTGTTAACCCTCGCAAGGCTGCAGGCCCAGACGGCATCCCCAGCCGCGCCCTCAGAGCATGCGCAGACCAGCTGGCCGGTGTGTTTACGGACATATTCAATCAATCCCTATACCAGTCTGCTGTTCCCACATGCTTCAAGAGGGCCACCATTGTTCCTGTTCCCAAGAAAGCTAAGGTAACTGAGCTAAACGACTACCGCCCCGTAGCACTCACTTCCGCCATCTTGAAGTGCTTTGAGAGACTAGTCAAGGACCATATCACCTCCACCCTACCTGACACCCTAGACCCACTCCAATTTGCTTACCGCCCAAATAGGTCCACAGACGATGCAATCTCAACCACACTGCACACTGCCCTAACCCACCTGGACAAGAGGAATACCTATGTGAGAATGCTGTTCATCGACTACAGCTCGGCATTCAACACCATAGTACCCTCCAAGCTCGTCATCAAGCTCGAGACCCTGGGTCTCGACCCCGCCCCTGTGCAACTGGGTACTGGACTTCCTGACGGGCCGCCCCCAGGTGGTGAGGGTAGGCAACAACATCTCCTCCCCGCTGATCCTCAACACGGGGCCCCACAAGGGTGCGTTCTGAGCCCTCTCCTGTACTCCCTGTTCACCCACGACTGCGTGGCCACGCACGCCTCCAACTCAATCATCAAGTTTGCGGACGACACAACAGTGGTAGGCTTGATTACCAACAACGACGAGACGGCCTACAGGGAGGAGGTGAGGGCCCTCGGAGTGTGGTGTCAGGAAAATAACCTCACACTCAACGTCAACAAAACTAAGGAGATGATTGTGGACTTCAGGAAACAGCAGAGGGAACACCCCTATCCACATCGACGGAACAGTAGTGGAGAGGGTAGCTAGTTTTAAGTTCCTCGGCATACACATCACAGACAAACTGAATTGGTCCACTCACACTGACAGCGTCGTGAAGAAGGCGCAGCAGCGCCTATTCAACCTCAGGAGGCTGAAGAAATTCGGCTTGTCACCAAAGGCACTCACAAACTTCTACAGATGCACAATCGAGAGCATCCTGGCGGGCTGTATCACCGCCTGGTACGGCAACTGCTCCGCCCTCAACCGTAAGGCTCTCCAGAGGGTAGTGAGGACTGCACAACGCATCACCGGGGGCAAACTACCTGCCCTCCAGGACACCTACACCACCCGTTGTTACAGGAAGGCCATAAAGATCATCAAGGACATCAACCACCCGAACCACTGCCTGTTCACCCCGCTATCATCCAGAAGGAGAGGTCAGTACAGGTGCATCAAAGCTGGGACCGAGAGACTGAAAAACAGCTTCTATCTCAAGGCCATCAGACTGTTAAACAGCCACCACTAACATTGAGTGGCTGCTGCCAACACACTGTCATTGACACTGACCTAACTCCAGCCATTTTAATAATGGGAATTGATGGGAAATGATGTAAATATATCACTAGCCACTTTAAACAATGCTACCTTATATAATGTTACTTACCCTACATTATTCATCTCATATGCATATGTATATACTGTACTCTACATCATCGACTGCATCCTTATGTAACACATGTATCACTAGCCACTTTAACTATGCCACTTTGTTTACTTTGTCTACACACTCATCTCATATGTATATACTGTACTCGATACCATCTACTGTATGCTGCTCTGTACCATCACTCATTCATATATCCTTATGTACATGTTCCTTATCCCCTTACACTGTGTATAAGACAGTAGTTTTGGAATTGTTAGTTAGATTACTTGTTGGTTATCACTGCATTGTCGGAACTAGAAGCACAAGCATTTCGCTACACTCGCATTAACATCTGCTAACCATGTGTATGTGACAAATAAAATTTGATTTGATTTGATTTGATTTACCGTACTCACCCTTTTTACTACACTACTGTACTCACTCTGTTTACTACACTACTGTACTCACCCTGTTTACTACACTACCATACTCACACTGTTTACTACACTACTGTACTCACTCTGTTTACTACACTACTGTACTCACACTGTTTACTACACTACTGTACTCACTCTGTTTACTACCCTACCATACTCACCCTGTTTACTACACTACTGTACTCACTCTGTTTACTACACTACAGTACTCACTGTTTACTACACTACCGTACTCACTCTGTTTACTACACTACCGTACTTACTCTGTTTACTACACTACCGTACTCACTCTGTTTACTAAACTACCGTACTCACTCTGTTTACTACACTACCGTACTCGCTGCGTTTACCCTACTGTACTCACTCTGTTTACTACACTACTGTACTCACTCTGTTTACTACACTACTGTACTCACTCTGTTTAGCACACTACTGTACTCACCCTGTTTAGCACACTACTGTACTCACCCTGTTTAGCACACTACTGTACTCACCCTGTTTACTACACTACTGTACTCACTCTGTTTACTACACTACCGTACTCACTGTTTACTACACTACTGTACTCACTCTATTTACTACACTACCGTACTCACTGTTTACTACACTACCGTACTCACTGTTTACTACACTATCGTACTCACTGTTTACTACACTACCGTACTCACTGTTTACTACACTACTGTACTCACTCTGTTTACTACACTACTGTACTCACTCTGTTTACTACACTACTGTACTCACCCTGTTTACTACACTACCGTACTCACTGTTTACTACACTACCGTACTCACTGTTTACTACACTATCGTACTCACTGTTTACTACACTACCATACTCACTGTTTACTACACTATCGTACTCACTGTTTACTACACTACCGTACTCACTGTTTACTACACTACTGTACTCACTCTGTTTAGTACACTACTGTACTCACTCTGTTTACTACACTACTGTACGCACTCTGTTTACTACACTACTGTACTCACTCTGTTTACTACACTACTGTACTCACCCTGTTTACTACACTACAGTACTCACCCTGTTTACTACACTACCGTACTCACTCTGTTTACTACACTACCATACTCACTCTGTTTACTACACTACCGTACTCACTGTTTACTACACTACTGTACTCACTCTGTTTACTACACTACCATACTCACTCTGTTTACTACACTACCGTACTCACTCTGTTTACTACACTACCATACTCACTGTTTACTACACTACTGTACTCACCCTGTTTACTACACTACTGTACTCACTCTGTTTACTACACTACTGTACTCACTCTGTTTACTACACTACTGTACTCACTCTGTTTACTACACTACTGTACTCACTCTGTTTACTACACTACCGTACTCACTGTTTACTACACTACTGTACTCACTCTGTTTACTACACTACTGTACTCACTCTGTTTACTACACTACTGTACTCACCCTGTTTACTACACTACCATACTCACACTGTTTACTACACTACTGTACTCACTCTGTTTACTACACTACTGTACTCACTCTGTTTACTACACTACTGTACTCACTCTGTTTACTACACTACTGTACTCACCCTGTTTACTACACTACCATACTCACACTGTTTACTACACTACTGTACTCACTCTGTTTACTACACTACTGTACTCACTATGTTTACTACACTACTGTACTCACACTGTTTACTACACTACTGTACTCACTCTGTTTACTACCCTACCATACTCACCCTGTTTACTACACTACTGTACTCACTCTGTTTACTACACTACAGTACTCACTGTTTACTACACTACCGTACTCACTCTGTTTACTACACTACCGTACTCACTCTGCTTACTACCCTACCGTACTTACTCTGTTTACTACACTACCGTACTCACTCTGTTTACTAAACTACCGTACTCACTCTGTTTACTACACTACCGTACTCGCTGCGTTTACACTACTGTACTCACTCTGTTTACTACACTACTGTACTCACTCTGTTTACTACACTACTGTACTCACTCTGTTTAGCACACTACTGTACTCACCCTGTTTAGCACACTACTGTACTCACCCTGTTTACTACACTACTGTACTCACTCTGTTTACTACACTACCGTACTCACTGTTTACTACACTACTGTACTCACTCTATTTACTACACTACCGTACTCACTGTTTACTACACTACCGTACTCACTGTTTACTACACTATCGTACTCACTGTTTACTACACTACCGTACTCACTGTTTACTACACTACTGTACTCACCCTGTTTACTACACTACTGTACTCACACTGTTTACTACACTACTGTACTCACTCTGTTTACTACACTACTGTACTCACCCTGTTTACTACACTACTCACTCTGTTTACTACACTACTGTACTCAGTCTGTTTACTACACTACCGTACTCACTGTTTACTACACTACTCACTCTGTTTAATCAGTCTGTTTACTACACTACTGTACTCAGTCGGTTTACTACACTACTGTACTCAGTCTGTTTACTACACTACCGTACTCACTGTTTACTACACTACCGTACTCACTCTGTTTTCTACACTACAGTACTCTCTGTTTACTACACTACAGTACTCTCTGTTTGCTACACTACTCACTCTGCTTAATACACTACCGTACTCACTGTTTACTACACTATCGTACTCACTGTTTACTACACTACCGTACTCACTGTTTACTACACTACTGTACTCACTCTGTTTACTACACTACTGTACTCACCCTGTTTACTACACTACCGTACTCACTGTTTACTACACTACCGTACTCACTGTTTACTACACTATCGTACTCACTGTTTACTACACTACCATACTCACTGTTTACTACACTATCGTACTCACTGTTTACTACACTACCGTACTCACTGTTTATTACACTACTGTACTCACTCTGTTTAGTACACTACTGTACTCACTCTGTTTACTACACTACTGTACTCACTCTGTTTACTACACTACTGTACTCACTCTGTTTACTACACTACTGTACTCACCCTGTTTACTACACTACAGTACTCACCCTGTTTACTACACTACCGTACTCACTCTGTTTACTACACTACCATACTCACTCTGTTTACTACACTACCGTACTCACTGTTTACTACACTACTGTACTCACTCTGTTTACTACACTACCATACTCACTCTGTTTACTACACTACCATACTCACTCTGTTTACTACACTACCGTACTCACTGTTTACTACACTACTGTACTCACTCTGTTTACTACACTACCATACTCACTCTGTTTACTACACTACCGTACTCGCTGTGTTTACACTACTGTACTCACTCTGTTTACTACACTACTGTACTCACTCTGTTTACTACACTACTGTACTCACTCTGTTTACTACACTACCGTACTCACTGTTTACTACACTACTGTACTCACTCTGTTTACTACACTACTGTACTCACTCTGTTTACTACACTACTGTACTCACCCTGTTTACTACACTACCATACTCACACTGTTTACTACACTACTGTACTCACTCTGTTTACTACACTACTGTACTCACTCTGTTTACTACACTACCGTACTCACTCTGTTTTCTACACTACAGTACTCTCTGTTTACTACACTACAGTACTCTCTGTTTGCTACACTACTCACTCTGCTTAATACACTACCGTACTCACTGTTTACTACACTATCGTACTCACTGTTTACTACACTACCGTACTCACTGTTTACTACACTACTGTACTCACTCTGTTTACTACACTACTGTACTCACCCTGTTTACTACACTACCGTACTCACTGTTTACTACACTACCGTACTCACTGTTTACTACACTATCGTACTCACTGTTTACTACACTACCATACTCACTGTTTACTACACTATCGTACTCACTGTTTACTACACTACCGTACTCACTGTTTACTACACTACTGTACTCACTCTGTTTAGTACACTACTGTACTCACTCTGTTTACTACACTACTGTACTCACTCTGTTTACTACACTACTGTACTCACTCTGTTTACTACACTACTGTACTCACCCTGTTTACTACACTACAGTACTCACCCTGTTTACTACACTACCGTACTCACTCTGTTTACTACACTACCATACTCACTCTGTTTACTACACTACCGTACTCACTGTTTACTACACTACTGTACTCACTCTGTTTACTACACTACCATACTCACTCTGTTTACTACACTACCGTACTCACTCTGTTTACTACACTACCATACTCACTGTTTACTACACTACTGTACTCACCCTGTTTACTACACTACTGTACTCACTCTGTTTACTACACTACTGTACTCACTCTGTTTACTACACTACTGTACTCACTCTGTTTACTACACTACTGTACTCACTCTGTTTACTACACTACCGTACTCACTGTTTACTACACTACTGTACTCACTCTGTTTACTACACTACTGTACTCACTCTGTTTACTACACTACTGTACTCACCCTGTTTACTACACTACCATACTCACACTGTTTACTACACTACTGTACTCACTCTGTTTACTACACTACTGTACTCACTCTGTTTACTACACTACTGTACTCACTCTGTTTACTACACTACTGTACTCACCCTGTTTACTACACTACCATACTCACACTGTTTACTACACTACTGTACTCACTCTGTTTACTACACTACTGTACTCACTCTGTTTACTACACTACTGTACTCACACTGTTTACTACACTACTGTACTCACTCTGTTTACTACCCTACCATACTCACCCTGTTTACTACACTACTGTACTCACTCTGTTTACTACACTACAGTACTCACTGTTTACTACACTACCGTACTCACTCTGTTTACTACACTACCGTACTCACTCTGCTTACTACCCTACCGTACTTACTCTGTTTACTACACTACCGTACTCACTCTGTTTACTAAACTACCGTACTCACTCTGTTTACTACACTACCGTACTCGCTGCGTTTACACTACTGTACTCACTCTGTTTACTACACTACTGTACTCACTCTGTTTACTACACTACTGTACTCACTCTGTTTAGCACACTACTGTACTCACCCTGTTTAGCACACTACTGTACTCACCCTGTTTACTACACTACTGTACTCACTCTGTTTACTACACTACCGTACTCACTGTTTACTACACTACTGTACTCACTCTATTTACTACACTACCGTACTCACTGTTTACTACACTACCGTACTCACTGTTTACTACACTATCGTACTCACTGTTTACTACACTACCGTACTCACTGTTTACTACACTACCGTACTCACTGTTTACTACACTATCGTACTCACTGTTTACTACACTACCATACTCACTGTTTACTACACTATCGTACTCACTGTTTACTACACTACCGTACTCACTGTTTACTACACTACTGTACTCACTCTGTTTAGTACACTACTGTACTCACTCTGTTTACTACACTACTGTACTCACTCTGTTTACTACACTACTGTACTCACTCTGTTTACTACACTACTGTACTCACCCTGTTTACTACACTACAGTACTCACCCTGTTTACTACACTACCGTACTCACTCTGTTTACTACACTACCATACTCACTCTGTTTACTACACTACCGTACTCACTGTTTACTACACTACTGTACTCACTCTGTTTACTACACTACCATACTCACTCTGTTTACTACACTACCGTACTCACTCTGTTTACTACACTACCATACTCACTGTTTACTACACTACTGTACTCACCCTGTTTACTACACTACCGTACTCACTCTGTTTACTACACTACCATACTCACTGTTTACTACACTACTGTACTCACTCTGTTTACTACACTACTGTACTCACTCTGTTTACTACACTACTGTACTCACTCTGTTTACTACACTACTGTACTCACTCTGTTTACTACACTACTGTACTCACTCTGTTTACTACACTACCGTACTCACTGTTTACTACACTACTGTACTCACTCTGTTTACTACACTACTGTACTCACTCTGTTTACTACACTACTGTACTCACCCTGTTTACTACACTACCATACTCACACTGTTTACTACACTACTGTACTCACTCTGTTTACTACACTACTGTACTCACTCTGTTTACTACACTACTGTACTCACTCTGTTTACTACACTACTGTACTCACCCTGTTTACTACACTACCATACTCACACTGTTTACTACACTACTGTACTCACTCTGTTTACTACACTACTGTACTCACTCTGTTTACTACACTACTGTACTCACACTGTTTACTACACTACTGTACTCACTCTGTTTACTACCCTACCATACTCACCCTGTTTACTACACTACTGTACTCACTCTGTTTACTACACTACAGTACTCACTGTTTACTACACTACCGTACTCACTCTGTTTACTACACTACCGTACTCACTCTGCTTACTACCCTACCGTACTTACTCTGTTTACTACACTACCGTACTCACTCTGTTTACTAAACTACCGTACTCACTCTGTTTACTACACTACCGTACTCGCTGCGTTTACACTACTGTACTCACTCTGTTTACTACACTACTGTACTCACTCTGTTTACTACACTACTGTACTCACTCTGTTTAGCACACTACTGTACTCACCCTGTTTAGCACACTACTGTACTCACCCTGTTTACTACACTACTGTACTCACTCTGTTTACTACACTACCGTACTCACTGTTTACTACACTACTGTACTCACTCTATTTACTACACTACCGTACTCACTGTTTACTACACTACCGTACTCACTGTTTACTACACTATCGTACTCACTGTTTACTACACTACCGTACTCACTGTTTACTACACTACTGTACTCACCCTGTTTACTACACTACTGTACTCACACTGTTTACTACACTACTGTACTCACTCTGTTTACTACACTACTGTACTCACCCTGTTTACTACACTACTCACTCTGTTTACTACACTACTGTACTCAGTCTGTTTACTACACTACCGTACTCACTGTTTACTACACTACTCACTCTGTTTAATCAGTCTGTTTACTACACTACTGTACTCAGTCGGTTTACTACACTACTGTACTCAGTCTGTTTACTACACTACCGTACTCACTGTTTACTACACTACCGTACTCACTCTGTTTTCTACACTACAGTACTCTCTGTTTACTACACTACAGTACTCTCTGTTTGCTACACTACTCACTCTGCTTAATACACTACTGTACTCACTCTGTTTAATAATACACTACCGTACTCACTCTGGTTACTACACTACAGTACTCACTGTTTGCTACACTACAGTACTCACTCTGTTTAGCACACTACCGTACTCACCCTGTTTACTACACTACCGTACTCACCCTGTTTACTACACTACTGTACTCACTCTGTTTACTACACTAACGTACTCACTGTTAACTACACTACTGTACTCACTCTGTTTACTACACTACTGTACTCACCCTGTTTACTACACTACCATACTCACACTGTTTACTACACTACTGTACTCACCCTGTTTACTACACTACCATACTCACACTGTTTACTACACTACTGTACTCACTCTGTTTACTACACTACTGTACTCACACTGTTTACTACACTACTGTACTCACTCTGTTTACTACCCTACCATACTCACCCTGTTTACTACACTACTGTACTCACTCTGTTTACTACACTACAGTACTCACTGTTTACTACACTACCGTACTCACTCTGTTTACTACACTACCGTACTCACTCTGTTTACTACACTACCGTACTCACTCTGTTTACTAAACTACCGTACTCACTCTGTTTACTACCCTACCGTACTTAGTCTGTTTACTACACTACCGTACTCACTCTGTTTACTAAACTACCGTACTCACTCTGTTTACTACACTACCGTACTCGCTGCGTTTACACTACTGTACTCACTCTGTTTACTACACTACTGTACTCACTCTGTTTACTACACTACTGTACTCACTCTGTTTAGCACACTACAGTACTCACTGTTTACTACACTACCGTACTCACTCTGTTTACTACACTACTCACTCTGTTTAATCAGTCTGTTTACTACACTACTGTAATCAGTCTGTTTACTACACTACTGTACTCACCCTGTTTACTACACTACTCACTCTGATTACTACACTACTGTACTCAGTCGGTTTACTACACTACTGTACTCAGTCTGTTTACTACACTACCGTACTCACTGTTTACTACACTACCGTACTCACTCTGTTTTCTACACTACAGTACTCTCTGTTTACTACACTACAGTACTCACTGTTTGCTACACTACATTACTCACTCTGTTTAGCACACTACCGTACTCACCCTGTTTACTACACTACCGTACTCACCCTGTTTACTACACTACTGTACTCACTCTGTTTACTACACTACCGTACTCACTGTTTACTACACTACTGTACTCACTCTGTTTACTACACTACTGTACTCACTCTGTTTACTACACTACTGTACTCACCCTGTTTACTACACTACCATACTCACACTGTTTACTACACTACTGTACTCACTCTGTTTACTACACTACTGTACTCACACTGTTTACTACACTACTGTACTCACTCTGTTTACTACCCTACCATACTCACCCTGTTTACTACACTACTATACTCACTCTGTTTACTACACTACAGTACTCACTGTTTACTACACTACCGTACTCACTCTGTTTACTACACTACCGTACTCACTCTGTTTACTACACTACCGTACTCACTCTGTTTACTAAACTACCGTACTCACTCTGTTTACTACCCTACCGTACTTACTCTGTTTACTACACTACCGTACTCACTCTGTTTACTAAACTACCGTACTCACTCTGTTTACTACACTACCGTACTCGCTGCGTTTACACTACTGTACTCACTCTGTTTACTACACTACTGTACTCACTCTGTTTAATACACTACTGTACTCACTCTGTTTAGCACACTACTGTACTCACCCTGTTTAGCACACTACTGTACTCACCCTGTTTAGCACACTACTGTACTCACCCTGTTTACTACACTACCGTACTCCCTGTCTAATACACTACCGTACTCACTCTGTCTAATACACTACCGTACTCACTCTGTTTACTACACTACTGTACTCACTCTGTTTAATAATACACTACTGTACTCACTCTGTTTACTACACTACCGTACTCCCTGTCTAATACACTACCGTACTCACTCTGTCTAATACACTACTGTACTCACTCTGTTTAATACACTACCGTACTCACTCTGTTTAGTACACTACAGTACTCCCTGTTTACTACACTACCGTACTCATTCTGTTTAGTACACTACAGTACTCCCTGTTTACTACACTACTGTACTCACTCTGTTTACTACACTACTGTACTCACTCTGTTTACTACACTACCGTACACTCTGTTTACTACACTACCATACTCCCTGTTTACTACACTACCGTACTCCCTGTTTACTACACTACCGTACTCCCTCTGTTTACTACACTACCATACTCACTCTGTTTACTACACTACCGTACTCACTGTTTACTACACTACCGTACTCACTCTGTTAACTACACTACTGTACTCACTCTGTTTAATAATACACTACTGTACTCACTCTGTTTAATACACTACCATACTCCCTGTCTACTACACTACCGTACTCCCTGTTTACTACACTACTGTACTCACTCTGTTTAATAATACACTACCGTACTCACTCTGTTTACTACACTACTGTACTCAGTCGGTTTACTACACTACTGTACTCAGTCTGTTTACTACACTACCGTACTCACTGTTTACTACACTACCGTACTCACTCTGTTTTCTACACTACAGTACTCTCTGTTTACTACACTACAGTACTCACTGTTTGCTACACTACAGTACTCACTCTGTTTAGCACACTACCGTACTCACCCTGTTTACTACATTACCGTACTCACCCTGTTTACTACACTACTGTACTCACTCTGTTTACTACACTACCGTACTCACTGTTTACTACACTACTGTACTCACTCTGTTTACTACACTACTGTACTCACTCTGTTTACTACACTACTGTACTCACCCTGTTTACTACACTACTCACTCTGTTTACTACACTACTGTACTCAGTCTGTTTACTACACTACTGTACTCACTCTGTTTAATAATACACTACCGTACTCACTGTTTACTACACTACTCACTCTGTTTAATCAGTCTGTTTACTACACTACTGTAATCAGTCTGTTTACTACACTACTGTACTCACCCTGTTTACTACACTACTCACTCTGATTACTACACTACTGTACTCAGTCGGTTTACTACACTACTGTACTCAGTCTGTTTACTACACTACCGTACTCACTATTTACTACACTACCGTACTCACTCTGTTTTCTACACTACAGTACTCTCTGTTTACTACACTACAGTACTCTCTGTTTGCTACACTACTCACTCTGTTTAATACACTACTGTACTCACTCTGTTTAATAATACACTACCGTACTCACTCTGTTTACTACACTACAGTACTCACTGTTTGCTACACTACCATACTCACTCTGTTTACTACACTACAGTACTCACTGTTTGCTACACTACAGTACTCACTCTGTTTAGCACACTACAGTACTCACTCTGTTTAGCACATGGCCTCACATGTGAATCCTTAAAGAGATGGGTGGGGTCGATACTGAATGGGGTCGATACTGAATGGGGTTAGACAAAGAAGAGCTCTCCAGTTGGTGGAACAAAAAATTCAAGGCCCATTACCTCAAAAGTGGGGTTACAAGTTTATCAACTTTCAAAGCAGAATTACTTTCCCATTGTTCCTCAACTGTAGTGTTGATAAACCATTTTCTATCTCTGAGTCTCTACTTATATCCAATGTAAAAAACACTATTTAAAATATTGATACATAAGATGGAATAGAGCCGGAAGGTCAAGGTTGTCATCTCATTGTTACTTAAAGAGCTCAGTCTATTATATAGACAGTGGGTGAGTCCTCTCCTGGGTAGTTGCAAAAAACTTCCAACATTCTTTGAAAACCCGGTTGGAAGATTCACGGAATCAGGAGGGAATAAGATAACTTTTTGGCGCCAACCTGTTACTCATTGACAATTTTTTGATATTTTTATACGGGGAAATAAAACAAAAAAATGAAGTTTGAAATGAGTGGGCTAATCCCCCTTTAGCCCCCTCGTGGCTCCAGGCCCGATTCAGATCTAGTGTGATTGAGGCAAAAATAGCAGCTTTAGCCAACTTTTTGGCTAGCTCTGGCTCTAACAGTACACCAACTGTGGAAAGCCAGCCAAGTCCATTTACTTCTGTTGAAATCAAAGGCTGCAAAACATTTCCAAACACACAACAGCTGTTAGATCGCAATATGATGCTGCTATTGTCACAGCACTATTTACATCATCAGCAGACACTCTTATCCAGACCTCGGGTTAAGTGTCTTGTTCAAGGGCACATTGGCAGACTTTTCACATCATTTGATCGGGGATTAGATCCAGAGACCTCTCGTTCACTGTCCCAACGCTCTAGGCTACCTGCTAACCTATCTGACAGATAACTAGAGGCTAAGGCTGGATGCTAGACCTGAACTGGCTGTGGTAGGTACTAGCTAGCTAGTTTATCCAGTTAACTACACTACTGTACTCACCCTGTTTACTACACTACTATACTCACCCTGTTTACTACACTACTGTTTACTACACTACTATACTCACCCTGTTTACTACACTACTGTACTCACCCTGTTTACTACACTACTATACTCACTCTGTTTACTACACTACTGTACTCACCCTGTTTACTACACTACTATACTCACCCTGTTTACTACACTACTGTACTCACTCTGTTTACTACACTACTGTACTCACCCTGTTTACTACACTACAGTACTCACCCTGTTTACTACACTACTGTACTCACTCTGTTTACTACACTACCGTACTCACTCTGTTTACTACACTACCGTACTCACTCTGTTTACTACACTACTGTACTCACTGTTTACTACACTACTGTACTCACTGTTTACTACACTACTGTACTCACTCTGTTTACTACACTACTGTACTCACTCTGTTTACTACACTAATCACGGACTACAAGATGAAATCCAGCCCAGTCACGGACCAGGATGTCTTGCTCCCAGGCAGACTAAATAACTTTTTTGCCCGCTTTGAGGACAATACAGTGCCACTGACACGGCCTGCAACGGAAACATGCAGTCTCTCCTTCACTGCAGCCGAGGTGAGTAAGACATTTAAACGTGTTAACCCTCGCAAGGCTGCAGGCCCAGACGGCATCCCCAGCCGCGCCCTCAGAGCATGCGCAGACCAGCTGGCCGGTGTGTTTACGGACATATTCAATCAATCCCTATACCAGTCTGCTGTTCCCACATGCTTCAAGAGGGCCACCATTGTTCCTGTTCCCAAGAAAGCTAAGGTAACTGAGCTAAACGACTACCCGCCCGTAGCACTCACTTCCGTCATCATGAAGTGCTTTGAGAGACTAGTCAAGGACCATATCACCTCCACCCTACCTGACACCCTAGACCCACTCCAATTTGCTTACCGCCCAAATAGGTCCACAGACGATGCAATCTCAACCACACTGCACACTGCCCTAACCCACCTGGACAAGAGGAATACCTATGTGAGAATGCTGTTCATCGACTACAGCTCGGCATTCAACACCATAGTACCCTCCAAGCTCGTCATCAAGCTCGAGACCCTGGGTCTCGACCCCGCCCTGTGCAACTGGGTACTGGACTTCCTGACGGGCCGCCCCCAGGTGGTGAGGGTAGGCAACAACATCTCCTCCCCGCTGATCCTCAACACGGGGGCCCCACAAGGGTGCGTTCTGAGCCCTCTCCTGTACTCCCTGTTCACCCACGACTGCGTGGCCACGCACGCCTCCAACTCAATCATCAAGTTTGCGGACGACACAACAGTGGTAGGCTTGATTACCAACAACGACGAGACGGCCTACAGGGAGGAGGTGAGGGCCCTCGGAGTGTGGTGTCAGGAAAATAACCTCACACTCAACGTCAACAAAACTAAGGAGATGATTGTGGACTTCAGGAAACAGCAGAGGGAACACCCCCCTATCCACATCGACGGAACAGTAGTGGAGAGGGTAGCTAGTTTTAAGTTCCTCGGCATACACATCACAGACAAACTGAATTGGTCCACTCACACTGACAGCGTCGTGAAGAAGGCGCAGCAGCGCCTATTCAACCTCAGGAGGCTGAAGAAATTCGGCTTGTCACCAAAGGCACTCACAAACTTCTACAGATGCACAATCGAGAGCATCCTGGCGGGCTGTATCACCGCCTGGTACGGCAACTGCTCCGCCTCAACCGTAAGGCTCTCCAGAGGGTAGTGAGGACTGCACAACGCATCACCGGGGCAAACTACCTGCCCTCCAGGACACCTACACCACCCGTTGTTACAGGAAGGCCATAAAGATCATCAAGGACATCAACCACCCGAACCACTGCCTGTTCACCCCGCTATCATCCAGAAGGCGAGGTCAGTACAGCTGCATCAAAGCTGGGACCGAGAGACTGAAAACAGCTTCTATCTCAAGGCCATCAGACTGTTAAACAGCCACCACTAACATTGAGTGGCTGCTGCCAACACATTGTCATTGACACTGACCCAACTCCAGCCATTTTAATAATGGGAATTGATGGGAAATGATGTAAATATATCACTAGCCACTTTAAACAATGCTACCTTATATAATGTTACTTACCCTACATTATTCATCTCATATGCATATGTATATACTGTACTCTACATCATCGACTGCATCCTTATGTAACACATGTATCACTAGCCACTTTAACTATGCCACTTTGTTTACTTTGTCTACACACTCATCTCATATGTATATACTGTACTCGATACCATCTACTGTATGCTGCTCTGTACCATCACTCATTCATATATCCTTATGTACATGTTCCTTATCCCCTTACACTGTGTATAAGACAGTAGTTTTGGAATTGTTAGTTAGATTACTTGTTGGTTATCACTGCATTGTCGGAACTAGAAGCACAAGCATTTCGCTACACTCGCATTAACATCTGCTAACCATGTGTATGTGACAAATAAAATTTGATTTGATTTGATTTAACGTACTCACCCTGTTTACTACACTACTGTACTCACTCTGTTTACTACACTACCGTACTCACTGTTTACTACACTACTGTAGTCACTCTGTTTACTACACTACTGTACTCACTCTGTTTACTACACTACTGTACTCACCCTGTTTACTACACTACAGTACTCACACTGTTTACTACACTACTGTACTCACTCTGTTTACTACACTGCTGTACTCACACTGTTTACTACACTACTGTACTCACTGTTTACTACACTACCGTACTCACTCTGTTTACTACACTACCGTACTCACTCTGTTTACTACCCTACCGTACTTACTCTGTTTACTACACTACCGTACTCACTCTGTTTACTAAACTACCGTACTCACTCTGTTTACTACACTACCGTACTCGCTGCGTTTACACTACTGTACTCACTCTGTTTACTACACTACTGTACTCACTCTGTTTACTACACTACTGTACTCACTCTGTTTAGCACACTACTGTACTCACCCTGTTTAGCACACTACTGTACTCACCCTGTTTAGCACACTACTGTACTCACCCTGTTTACTACACTACTGTACTCACTCTGTTTACTACACTACCGTACTCACTGTTTACTACACTACTGTACTCACTCTATTTACTACACTACCGTACTCACTGTTTACTACACTACCGTACTCACTGTTTACTACACTATCGTACTCACTGTTTACTACACTACCGTACTCACTGTTTACTACACTACTGTACTCACTCTGTTTACTACACTACTGTACTCACTCTGTTTACTACACTACTGTACTCACCCTGTTTACTACACTACTATACTCACCCTGTTTACTACACTACTGTACTCACCCTGTTTACTACACTACCGTACTCACTCTGTTTACTACCCTACCGTACTTACTCTGTTTACTACACTACCGTACTCACTCTGTTTACTAAACTACCGTACTCACTCTGTTTACTACACTACCGTACTCGCTGCGTTTACACTACTGTACTCACTCTGTTTACTACACTACTGTACTCACTCTGTTTACTACACTACTGTACTCACTCTGTTTAGCACACTACTGTACTCACCCTGTTTAGCACACTACTGTACTCACCCTGTTTAGCACACTACTGTACTCACCCTGTTTACTACACTACTGTACTCACTCTGTTTACTACACTACCGTACTCACTGTTTACTACACTACTGTACTCACTCTATTTACTACACTACCGTACTCACTGTTTACTACACTACCGTACTCACTGTTTACTACACTATCGTACTCACTGTTTACTACACTACCGTACTCACTGTTTACTACACTACTGTACTCACTCTGTTTACTACACTACTGTACTCACTCTGTTTACTACACTACTGTACTCACCCTGTTTACTACACTACTATACTCACCCTGTTTACTACACTACTGTACTCACCCTGTTTACTACACTACTGTAATCACTCTGTTTACTACACTACTGTACTCACTCTGTTTACTACACTACTGTACTCACTCTGTTTAGCACACTACTGTACTCACCCTGTTTAGCACACTACTGTACTCACCCTGTTTAGCACACTAATGTACTCACCCTGTTTACTACACTACTGTACTCACTCTGTTTACTACACTACCGTACTCACTGTTTACTACACTACTGTACTCACTCTATTTACTACACTACCGTACTCACTGTTTACTACACTACCGTACTCACTGTTTACTACACTATCGTACTCACTGTTTACTACACTACCGTACTCACTGTTTACTACACTACTGTACTCACTCTGTTTACTACACTACTGTACTCACTCTGTTTACTACACTACTGTACTCACCCTGTTTACTACACTACTATACTCACCCTGTTTACTACACTACTGTACTCACCCTGTTTACTACACTACCGTACTCACTCTGTTTACTACCCTACCGTACTTACTCTGTTTACTACACTACCGTACTCACTCTGTTTACTAAACTACCGTACTCACTCTGTTTACTACACTACCGTACTTCGCTGCGTTTACACTACTGTACTCACTCTGTTTACTACACTACTGTACTCACTCTGTTTACTACACTACTGTACTCACTCTGTTTAGCACACTACTGTACTCACCCTGTTTAGCACACTACTGTACTCACCCTGTTTAGCACACTACTGTACTCACCCTGTTTACTACACTACTGTACTCACTCTGTTTACTACACTACCGTACTCACTGTTTACTACACTACTGTACTCACTCTATTTACTACACTACCGTACTCACTGTTTACTACACTACCGTACTCACTGTTTACTACACTATCGTACTCACTGTTTACTACACTACCGTACTCACTGTTTACTACACTACTGTACTCACTCTGTTTACTACACTACTGTACTCACTCTGTTTACTACACTACTGTACTCACCCTGTTTACTACACTACTATACTCACCCTGTTTACTACACTACTGTACTCACCCTGTTTACTACACTACTGTAATCACTCTGTTTACTACACTACTGTACTCACTCTGTTTACTACACTACTGTACTCACTCTGTTTAGCACACTACTGTACTCACCCTGTTTAGCACACTACTGTACTCACCCTGTTTAGCACACTAATGTACTCACCCTGTTTACTACACTACTGTACTCACTCTGTTTACTACACTACCGTACTCACTGTTTACTACACTACTGTACTCACTCTATTTACTACACTACCGTACTCACTGTTTACTACACTACCGTACTCACTGTTTACTACACTATCGTACTCACTGTTTACTACACTACCGTACTCACTGTTTACTACACTACTGTACTCACTCTGTTTACTACACTACTGTACTCACTCTGTTTACTACACTACTGTACTCACCCTGTTTACTACACTACTGTACTCACACTGTTTACTACACTACCGTACTCACTGTTTACTACACTACTCACTCTGTTTAATCAGTCTGTTTACTACACTACTGTAATCAGTCTGTTTACTACACTACTGTACTCACCCTGTTTACTACACTACTCACTCTGATTACTACACTACTGTACTCAGTCTGTTTACTACACTACCGTACTCACTGTTTACTACACTACCGTACTAACTCTGTTTTCTACACTACAGTACTCTCTGTTTTCTACACTACAGTACTCTCTGTTTACTACACTACAGTACTCACTGTTTGCTACACTACAGTACTCACTCTGTTTAGCACACTACCGTACTCACCCTGTTTACTACACTACCGTACTCACCCTGTTTACTACACTACTGTACTCACTCTGTTTACTACACTACCGTACTCACTGTTTACTACACTACTGTACTCACTCTGTTTACTACACTACTGTACTCACTCTGTTTACTACACTACTGTACTCACCCTGTTTACTACACTACCATACTCACACTGTTTACTACACTACTGTACTCACACTGTTTACTACACTACTGTACTCACTCTGTTTACTACCCTACCATACTCACCCTGTTTACTACACTACTGTACTCACTCTGTTTACTACACTACAGTACTCACTGTTTACTACACTACCGTACTCACTCTGTTTAGTACACTACCGTACTCACTCTGTTTACTACACTACCGTACTCACTCTGTTTACTAAACTACCGTACTCACTCTGTTTACTACCCTACCGTACTTACTCTGTTTACTACACTACCGTACTCACTCTGTTTACTAAACTACCGTACTCACTCTGTTTACTACACTACCGTACTCGCTGCGTTTACACTACTGTAATCACTCTGTTTACTACACTACTGTACTCACTCTGTTTACTACACTACTGTACTCACTCTGTTTACTACACTACTATACTCACCCTGTTTACTACACTACTGTACTCACCCTGTTTACTACACTACTGTACTCACTCTGTTTACTACACTACTGTACTCACTCTGTTTACTACACTAGTGTACTCACTCTGTTTACTACACTACTGTACTCACCCTGTTTACTACACTACTGTACTCACCCTGTTTACTACACTACAGTACTCACCCTGTTTACTACACTACCGTACTCACTCTGTTTACTACACTACCGTACTCACTCTGTTTACTACACTACCGTACTCACTGTTTACTACACTACTGTACTCACTCTGTTTACTACACTACCGTACTCACTCTGTTTACTACACTACCGTACTCACTCTGTTTACTACACTACCATACTCACTGTTTACTACACTACTGTACTCACTGTTTACTACACTACTGTACTCACTCTGTTTACTACACTACTGTACTCACTCTGTTTACTACACTACTGTACTCACTCTGTTTACTACACTACTGTACTCACTCTGTTTATTACACTACCGTACTCACTGTTTACTACACTACTGTACTCACTCTGTTTACTACACTACTGTACTCACTCTGTTTACTACACTACCGTACTCACTGTTTACTACACTACTGTACTCACTCTGTTTACTACACTACTGTACTCACTCTGTTTACTACACTACTGTACTCACCCTGTTTACTACACTACCATACTCACACTGTTTACTACACTACTGTACTCACTCTGTTTACTACACTACTGTACTCACACTGTTTACTACACTACTGTACTCACTCTGTTTACTACCCTACCATACTCACCCTGTTTACTACACTACTGTACTCACTCTGTTTACTACACTACAGTACTCACTGTTTACTACACTACCGTACTCACTCTGTTTACTACACTACCGTACTCACTCTGCTTACTACCCTACCGTACTTACTCTGTTTACTACACTACCGTACTCACTCTGTTTACTAAACTACCGTACTCACTCTGTTTACTACACTACCGTACTCGCTGCGTTTACACTACTGTACTCACTCTGTTTACTACACTACTGTACTCACTCTGTTTACTACACTACTGTACTCACTCTGTTTAGCACACTACTGTACTCACCCTGTTTAGCACACTACTGTACTCACCCTGTTTAGCACACTACTGTACTCACCCTGTTTACTACACTACTGTACTCACTCTGTTTACTACACTACCGTACTCACTGTTTACTACACTACTGTACTCACTCTATTTACTACACTACCGTACTCACTGTTTACTACACTACCGTACTCACTGTTTACTATACTATCGTACTCACTGTTTACTACACTACCGTACTCGCTGCGTTTACACTACTGTACTCACTCTGTTTACTACACTACTGTACTCACTCTGTTTACTACACTACTGTACTCACTCTGTTTACTACACTACTGTACTCACTCTGTTTACTACACTACTGTACTCACTCTGTTTACTACACTACCGTACTCACTGTTTACTACACTACTGTACTCACTCTGTTTACTACACTACTGTACTCACTCTGTTTACTACACTACTGTACTCACCCTGTTTACTACACTACCATACTCACACTGTTTACTACACTACTGTACTCACTCTGTTTACTACACTACTGTACTCACACTGTTTACTACACTACTGTACTCACTCTGTTTACTACCCTACCATACTCACCCTGTTTACTACACTACTGTACTCACTCTGTTTACTACACTACAGTACTCACTGTTTACTACACTACCGTACTCACTCTGTTTACTACACTACCGTACTCACTCTGCTTACTACCCTACCGTACTTACTCTGTTTACTAAACTACCGTACTCACTCTGTTTACTAAACTACCGTACTCACTCTGTTTACTACACTACTGTACTCACTCTGTTTAGCACACTACTGTACTCACCCTGTTTAGCACACTACTGTACTCACCCTGTTTAGCACACTACTGTACTCACCCTGTTTACTACACTACTGTACTCACTCTGTTTACTACACTACCGTACTCACTGTTTACTACACTACTGTACTCACTCTATTTACTACACTACCGTACTCACTGTTTACTACACTACCGTACTCACTGTTTACTACACTATCGTACTCACTGTTTACTACACTACCGTACTCAGTGTTTACTACACTACTGTACTCACTCTGTTTACTACACTACTATACTCACCCTGTTTACTACACTACTGTACTCACCCTGTTTACTACACTACTGTACTCACTCTGTTTACTACACTACTGTACTCACTCTGTTTACTACACTACTGTACTCACTCTGTTTACTACACTACTGTACTCACTCTGTTTACTACACTACTGTACTCACTCTGTTTACTACACTACTGTACTCACCCTGTTTACTACACTACAGTACTCACCCTGTTTACTACACTACCGTACTCACTCTGTTTACTACACTACCGTACTCACTCTGTTTACTACACTACCGTACTCACTGTTTACTACACTACTGTACTCACTCTATTTACTACACTACCGTACTCACTGTTTACTACACTACCGTACTCACTGTTTACTACACTATCGTACTCACTGTTTACTACACTACCGTACTCACTGTTTACTACACTACTGTACTCACTCTGTTTACTACACTACTGTACTCACTCTGTTTACTACACTACTGTACTCACCCTGTTTACTACACTACTATACTCACCCTGTTTACTACACTACTGTACTCACCCTGTTTACTACACTACCGTACTCACTCTGTTTACTACCCTACCGTACTTACTCTGTTTACTACACTACCGTACTCACTCTGTTTACTAAACTACCGTACTCACTCTGTTTACTACACTACCGTACTCGCTGCGTTTACACTACTGTACTCACTCTGTTTACTACACTACTGTACTCACTCTGTTTACTACACTACTGTACTCACTCTGTTTAGCACACTACTGTACTCACCCTGTTTAGCACACTACTGTACTCACCCTGTTTAGCACACTACTGTACTCACCCTGTTTACTACACTACTGTACTCACTCTGTTTACTACACTACCGTACTCACTGTTTACTACACTACTGTACTCACTCTATTTACTACACTACCGTACTCACTGTTTACTACACTACCGTACTCACTGTTTACTACACTATCGTACTCACTGTTTACTACACTACCGTACTCACTGTTTACTACACTACTGTACTCACTCTGTTTACTACACTACTGTACTCACTCTGTTTACTACACTACTGTACTCACCCTGTTTACTACACTACTATACTCACCCTGTTTACTACACTACTGTACTCAGCCTGTTTACTATACTACTGTAATCACTCTGTTTACTACACTACTGTACTCACTCTGTTTACTACACTACTGTACTCACTCTGTTTAGCACACTACTGTACTCACCCTGTTTAGCACACTACTGTACTCACCCTGTTTAGCACACTAATGTACTCACCCTGTTTACTACACTACTGTACTCACTCTGTTTACTACACTACCGTACTCACTGTTTACTACACTACTGTACTCACTCTATTTACTACACTACCGTACTCACTGTTTACTACACTACCGTACTCACTGTTTACTACACTATCGTACTCACTGTTTACTACACTACCGTACTCACTGTTTACTACACTACTGTACTCACTCTGTTTACTACACTACTGTACTCACTCTGTTTACTACACTACTGTACTCACCCTGTTTACTACACTACTGTACTCACACTGTTTACTACACTACCGTACTCACTGTTTACTACACTACTCACTCTGTTTAATCAGTCTGTTTACTACACTACTGTAATCAGTCTGTTTACTACACTACTGTACTCACCCTGTTTACTACACTACTCACTCTGATTACTACACTACTGTACTCAGTCTGTTTACTACACTACCGTACTCACTGTTTACTACACTACCGTACTCACTCTGTTTTCTACACTACAGTACTCTCTGTTATCTACACTACAGTACTCTCTGTTTACTACACTACAGTACTCACTGTTTGCTACACTACAGTACTCACTCTGTTTAGCACACTACCGTACTCACCCTGTTTACTACACTACCGTACTCACCCTGTTTACTACACTACTGTACTCACTCTGTTTACTACACTACCGTACTCACTGTTTACTACACTACTGTACTCACTCGGTTTACTACACTACTGTACTCACTCTGTTTACTACACTACTGTACTCACCCTGTTTACTACACTACCATACTCACACTGTTTACTACACTACTGTACTCACACTGTTTACTACACTACTGTACTCACTCTGTTTACTACCCTACCATACTCACCCTGTTTACTACACTACTGTACTCACTCTGTTTACTACACTACAGTACTCACTGTTTACTACACTACCGTACTCACTCTGTTTACTACACTACCGTACTCACTCTGTTTACTACACTACCGTACTCACTCTGTTTACTAAACTACCGTACTCACTCTGTTTACTACCCTACCGTACTTACTCTGTTTACTACACTACCGTACTCACTCTGTTTACTAAACTACCGTACTCACTCTGTTTACTACACTACCGTACTCGCTGCGTTTACACTACTGTACTCACTCTGTTTACTACACTACTGTACTCACTCTGTTTACTACACTACTGTACTCACTCTGTTTACTACACTACTATACTCACCCTGTTTACTACACTACTGTACTCACCCTGTTTACTACACTACTGTACTCACTCTGTTTACTACACTACTGTACTCACTCTGTTTACTACACTACTGTACTCACTCTGTTTACTACACTACTGTACTCACCCTGTTTACTACACTACTGTACTCACCCTGTTTACTACACTACAGTACTCACCCTGTTTACTACACTACCGTACTCACTCTGTTTACTACACTACCGTACTCACTCTGTTTACTACACTACCGTACTCACTGTTTACTACACTACTGTACTCACTCTGTTTACTACACTACCATACTCACTCTGTTTACTACACTACCGTACTCACTCTGTTTACTACACTACCATACTCACTGTTTACTACACTACTGTACTCACTGTTTACTACACTACTGTACTCACTCTGTTTACTACACTACTGTACTCACTCTGTTTACTACACTACTGTACTCACTCTGTTTACTACACTACTGTACTCACTCTGTTTACTACACTACCGTACTCACTGTTTACTACACTACTGTACTCACTCTGTTTACTACACTACTGTACTCACTCTGTTTACTACACTACCGTACTCACTGTTTACTACACTACTGTACTCACTCTGTTTACTACACTACTGTACTCACTCTGTTTACTACACTACTGTACTCACCCTGTTTACTACACTACCATACTCACACTGTTTACTACACTACTGTACTCACTCTGTTTACTACACTACTGTACTCACTCTGTTTACTACACTACAGTACTCACTGTTTACTACACTACCGTACTCACTCTGTTTACTACACTACCGTACTCACTCTGCTTACTACCCTACCGTACTTACTCTGTTTACTACACTACCGTACTCACTCTGTTTACTAAACTACCGTACTCACTCTGTTTACTACACTACCGTACTCGCTGCGTTTACACTACTGTACTCACTCTGTTTACTACACTACTGTACTCACCCTGTTTAGCACACTACTGTACTCACTCTGTTTAGCACACTACTGTACTCACCCTGTTTAGCACACTACTGTACTCACCCTGTTTAGCACACTACCGTACTCACCCTGTTTACTACACTACTGTACTCACTCTATTTACTACACTACCGTACTCACTGTTTACTACACTACCGTACTCACTGTTTACTACACTATCGTACTCACTGTTTACTACACTACCGTACTCACTGTTTACTACACTACTGTACTCACTCTGTTTACTACACTACTATACTCACCCTGTTTACTACACTACTGTACTCACCCTGTTTACTACACTACTGTACTCACTCTGTTTACTACACTACTGTACTCACTCTGTTTACTACACTACTGTACTCACTCTGTTTACTACACTACTGTACTCACTCTGTTTACTACACTACTGTACTCACTCTGTTTACTACACTACTGTACTCACCCTGTTTACTACACTACAGTACTCACCCTGTTTACTACACTACCGTACTCACTCTGTTTACTACACTACCGTACTCACTCTGTTTACTACACTACCGTACTCACTGTTTACTACACTACTGTACTCACTCTGTTTACTACACTACCGTACTCACTCTGTTTAGTACACTACCGTACTCACTCTGTTTACTACACTACCATACTCACTGTTTACTACACTACTGTACTCAATGTTTACTACACTACTGTACTCACTCTGTTTACTACACTACTGTACTCACTCTGTTTACTACACTACTGTACTCACTCTGTTTATTAGACTACCGTACTCACTGTTTACTACACTACTGTACTCACTCTGTTTACTACACTACTGTACTCACTCTGTTTACTACACTACTGTACTCACCCTGTTTACTACACTACCATACTCACACTGTTTACTACACTACTGTACTCACTCTGTTTACTACACTACTGTACTCACACTGTTTACTACACTACTGTACTCACTCTGTTTACTACCCTACCATACTCACCCTGTTTACTACACTACTGTAGTCACTCTGTTTACTACACTACAGTACTCACTGTTTACTACACTACCGTACTCACTCTGTTTACTACACTACCGTACTCACTCTGCTTACTACACTACCGTACTCGCTGCGTTTACACTACTGTACTCACTCTGTTTACTACACTACTGTACTCACTCTGTTTACTACACTACTGTACTCACTCTGTTTAGCACACTACTGTACTCACCCTGTTTAGCACACTACTGTACTCACCCTGTTTAGCACACTACTGTACTCACCCTGTTTACTACACTACTGTACTCACTCTGTTTACTACACTACCGTACTCACTGTTTACTACACTACTGTACTCACTCTGTTTACTACACTACTGTACTCACTCTGTTTACTACACTACTGTACTCACCCTGTTTACTACACTACCATACTCACACTGTTTACTACACTACTGTACTCACTGTTTACTACACTACTGTACTCACTCTGTTTACTACACTACTGTACTCACTCTGTTTACTACACTACTGTACTCACTCTGTTTACTACACTACCATACTCACTGTTTACTACACTACTGTACTCACTGTTTACTACACTACTGTACTCACTCTGTTTACTACACTACTGTACTCACTGTTTACTACACTACTGTACTCACTGTTTACTACACTACTGTACTCACTCTGTTTACTACACTACTGTACTCACCCTGTTTACTACACTACCATACTCACACTGTTTACTACACTACTGTACTCACTGTTTACTACACTACTGTACTCACTCTGTTTACTACCCTACCATACTCACCCTGTTTACTACACTACTGTACTCACTCTGTTTACTACACTACAGTACTCACTGTTTACTACACTACCGTACTCACTCTGTTTACTACACTACCGTACTCACTCTGTTTACTACACTACCGTACTCACTCTGTTTACTAAACTACCGTACTCACACTGTTTACTACACTACCGTACTCGCTGCGTTTACACTACTGTACTCACTCTGTTTACTACACTACAGTACTCACTGTTTACTACACTACTGTACTCACTCTGTTTACTACACTACCGTACTCACTCTGTTTACTACACTACCGTACTCACTCTGTTTACTACCCTACCGTACTTACTCTGTTTACTACACTACCGTACTCACTCTGTTTACTAAACTACCGTACTCACACTGTTTACTACACTACCGTACTCGCTGCGTTTACACTACTGTACTCACTCTGTTTACTATACTACTGTACTCACCCTGTTTACTACACTACCATACTCACACTGTTTACTACACTACTGTACTCACTCTGTTTACTACACTACTGTACTCACTCTGTTTAGTACACTACAGTACTCCCTGTTTACTACACTACCGTACTCATTCTGTTTAGTACACTACAGTACTCCCTGTTTACTACACTACTGTACTCACTCTGTTTACTACACTACCGTACTCACTCTGTTTACTACACTACCGTACACTCTGTTTACTACACTACCATACTCCCTGTTTACTACACTCCCGTACTCCCTGTTTACTACACCACCGTACTCCCTCTGTTTACTACACTACCGTACTCACTCTGTTTACTACACTACCGTACTCACTGTTTACTACACTACCGTACTCACTCTGTTAACTACACTACTGTACTCACTCTGTTTAATAATACACTACTGTACTCACTCTGTTTAATACACTACCATACTCCCTGTCTACTACACTACCGTACTCCCTGTTTACTACACTACTGTACTCACTCTGTTTAATAATACACTAAAGTACTCACTCTGTTTACTACACTACTGTACTCACTCTGTTTACTACACTACCGTACTCACTCTGTTTACTACACTACCGTACTCACTCTGTTTACTACACTACCGTACTCACTGTTTACTACACTACCGTACACTCTGTTTACTACACTACCGTACTCCCTGTTTACTACACTACCGTACTCCCTGTTTACTACACTACCGTACACTCTGTACACTCTGTTTACTACACTACCGTACTCACTCTGTTTACTACACTACCGTACTCACTCTGTTTACTACACTATCGTACTCACTCTGTTTACTACACTACTGTACTCACACTGTTTACTACACTACTGTACTCACACTGTTTACTACACTATCGTACTCACTGTTTACTACACTACCGTACTCCCTGTTTACTACACTACCGTACTCCCTGTTTACTACACTACCGTACTCACTCTGTTTACTACACTACCGTACTCCCTGTCTAATACACTACCGTACTCACTCTGTCTAATACACTACCGTACTCACTCTGTTTACTACACTACTGTACTCACTCTGTTTAATAATACACTACTGTACTCACTCTGTTTACTACACTACCGTACTCCCTGTCTAATACACTACCGTACTCACTCTGTCTAATACACTACCGTACTCACTCTGTTTAATACACTACCGTACTCACTCTGTTTAGTACACTACAGTACTCCCTGTTTACTACACTACTGTACTCATTCTGTTTAGTACACTACAGTACTCCCTGTTTACTACACTACTGTACTCACTCTGTTTACTACACTACCGTACTCACTCTGTTTACTACACTACCGTACACTCTGTTTACTACACTACCATACTCCCTGTTTACTACACTACCGTACTCCCTGTTTACTACACCACCGTACTCCCTCTGTTTACTACACTACCGTACTCACTCTGTTTACTACACTACTGTACTCACTCTGTTTAGCACACTACTGTACTCATCCTGTTTAGCACACTACTGTACTCACCCTGTTTAGCACACTACTGTACTCACCCTGTTTACTACCCTACCGTACTTACTCTGTTTACTAAACTACCGTACTCACTCTGTTTACTAAACTACCGTACTCACTCTGTTTACTAAACTACCGTACTCACTCTGTTTACTACACTACTGTACTCACTCTGTTTACTACACTACTGTACTCACTCTGTTTAGCACACTACTGTACTCACCCTGTTTAGCACACTACTGTACTCACCCTGTTTAGCACACTACTGTACTCACCCTGTTTACTACACTACTGTACTCACTCTGTTTACTACACTACCGTACTCACTGTTTACTACACTACTGTACTCACTCTATTTACTACACTACCGTACTCACTGTTTACTACACTACCGTACTCACTGTTTACTACACTATCGTACTCACTGTTTACTACACTACCGTACTCACTGTTTACTACACTACTGTACTCACTCTGTTTACTACACTACTATACTCACCCTGTTTACTACACTACTGTACTCACCCTGTTTACTACACTACTGTACTCACTCTGTTTACTACACTACTGTACTCACTCTGTTTACTACACTACTGTACTCACTCTGTTTACTACACTACTGTACTCACTCTGTTTACTACACTACTGTACTCACTCTGTTTACTACACTACTGTACTCACCCTGTTTACTACACTACAGTACTCACCCTGTTTACTACACTACCGTACTCACTCTGTTTACTACACTACCGTACTCACTCTGTTTACTACACTACCGTACTCACTGTTTACTACACTACTGTACTCACTCTGTTTACTACACTACCGTACTCACTCTGTTTAGTACACTACCGTACTCACTCTGTTTACTACACTACCATACTCACTGTTTACTACACTACTGTACTCACTGTTTACTACACTACTGTACTCACTCTGTTTACTACACTACTGTACTCACTCTGTTTACTACACTACTGTACTCACTCTGTTTATTAGACTACCGTACTCACTGTTTACTACACTACTGTACTCACTCTGTTTACTACACTACTGTACTCACTCTGTTTACTACACTACTGTACTCACCCTGTTTACTACACTACCATACTCACACTGTTTACTACACTACTGTACTCACTCTGTTTACTACACTACTGTACTCATACTGTTTACTACACTACTGTACTCACTCTGTTTACTACCCTACCATACTCACCCTGTTTACTACACTACTGTAGTCACTCTGTTTACTACACTACAGTACTCACTGTTTACTACACTACCGTACTCACTCTGTTTACTACACTACCGTACTCACTCTGCTTACTACACTACCGTACTCGCTGCGTTTACACTACTGTACTCACTCTGTTTACTACACTACTGTACTCACTCTGTTTACTACACTACTGTACTCACTCTGTTTAGCACACTACTGTACTCACCCTGTTTAGCACACTACTGTACTCACCCTGTTTAGCACACTACTGTACTCACCCTGTTTACTACACTACTGTACTCACTCTGTTTACTACACTACCGTACTCACTGTTTACTACACTACTGTACTCACTCTGTTTACTACACTACTGTACTCACTCTGTTTACTACACTACTGTACTCACCCTGTTTACTACACTACCATACTCACACTGTTTACTACACTACTGTACTCACTGTTTACTACACTACTGTACTCACTCTGTTTACTACACTACTGTACTCACTCTGTTTACTACACTACTGTACTCACTCTGTTTACTACACTACCATACTCACTGTTTACTACACTACTGTACTCACTGTTTACTACACTACTGTACTCACTCTGTTTACTACACTACTGTACTCACTCTGTTTACTACACTACTGTACTCACTCTGTTTACTACACTACTGTACTCACTCTGTTTACTACACTACTGTACTCACACTGTTTACTACACTACTGTACTCACTCTGTTTACTACCCTACCGTACTCACCCTGTTTACTACACTACTGTACTCACTCTGTTTACTACACTACAGTACTCACTGTTTACTACACTACCGTACTCACTCTGTTTACTACACTACCGTACTCACTCTGTTTACTACACTACCGTACTCACTCTGTTTACTAAACTACCGTACTCACACTGTTTACTACACTACCGTACTCGCTGCGTTTACACTACTGTACTCACTCTGTTTACTACACTACAGTACTCACTGTTTACTACACTACCGTACTCACTCTGTTTACTACACTACCGTACTCACTCTGTTTACTACACTACCGTACTCACTCTGTTTACTACCCTACCGTACTTACTCTGTTTACTACACTACCGTACTCACTCTGTTTACTAAACTACCGTACTCACACTGTTTACTACACTACCGTACTCGCTGCGTTTACACTACTGTACTCACTCTGTTTACTACACTACTGTACTCACCCTGTTTACTACACTACCATACTCACACTGTTTACTACACTACTGTACTCACTCTGTTTACTACACTACTGTACTCACTCTGTTTAGTACACTACAGTACTCCCTGTTTACTACACTACCGTACTCATTCTGTTTAGTACACTACAGTACTCCCTGTTTACTACACTACTGTACTCACTCTGTTTACTACACTACCGTACTCACTCTGTTTACTACACTACCGTACACTCTGTTTACTACACTACCATACTCCCTGTTTACTACACTACCGTACTCCCTGTTTACTACACCACCGTACTCCCTCTGTTTACTACACTACCGTACTCACTCTGTTTACTACACTACCGTACTCACTGTTTACTACACTACCGTACTCACTCTGTTAACTACACTACTGTACTCACTCTGTTTAATAATACACTACTGTACTCACTCTGTTTAATACACTACCATACTCCCTGTCTACTACACTACCGTACTCCCTGTTTACTACACTACTGTACTCACTCTGTTTAATAATACACTAAAGTACTCACTCTGTTTACTACACTACTGTACTCACTCTGTTTACTACACTACCGTACTCACTCTGTTTACTACACTACCGTACTCACTCTGTTTACTACACTACCGTACTCACTGTTTACTACACTACCGTACACTCTGTTTACTACACTACCGTACTCCCTGTTTACTACACTACCGTACTCCTGTTTACTACACTACCGTACACTCTGTACACTCTGTTTACTACACTACCGTACTCACTCTGTTTACTACACTACCGTACTCACTCTGTTTACTACACTATCGTACTCACTCTGTTTACTACACTACTGTACTCACACTGTTTACTACACTACTGTACTCACACTGTTTACTACACTATCGTACTCACTGTTTACTACACTACCGTACTCCCTGTTTACTACACTACCGTACTCCCTGTTTACTACACTACCGTACTCACTCTGTTTACTACACTACCGTACTCCCTGTCTAATACACTACCGTACTCACTCTGTCTAATACACTACCGTACTCACTCTGTTTACTACACTACTGTACTCACTCTGTTTAATAATACACTACTGTACTCACTCTGTTTACTACACTACCGTACTCCCTGTCTAATACACTACCGTACTCACTCTGTCTAATACACTACCGTACTCACTCTGTTTAATACACTACCGTACTCACTCTGTTTAGTACACTACAGTACTCCCTGTTTACTACACTACCGTACTCATTCTGTTTAGTACACTACAGTACTCCCTGTTTACTACACTACTGTACTCACTCTGTTTACTACACTACCGTACTCACTCTGTTTACTACACTACCGTACACTCTGTTTACTACACTACCATACTCCCTGTTTACTACACTACCGTACTCCTGTTTACTACACCACCGTACTCCCTCTGTTTACTACACTACCGTACTCACTCTGTTTACTACACTACCGTACTCACTGTTTACTACACTACCGTACTCACTCTGTTAACTACACTACTGTACTCACTCTGTTTAATAATACACTACTGTACTCACTCTGTTTAATACACTACCATACTCCCTGTCTACTACACTACCGTACTCCCTGTTTACTACACTACTGTACTCACTCTGTTTAATAATACACTACCGTACTCACTCTGTTTACTACACTACTGTACTCACTCTGTTTACTACACTACCGTACTCACTCTGTTTACTACACTACCGTACTCACTCTGTTTACTACACTACCGTACTCACTGTTTACTACACTACCGTACACTCTGTTTACTACACTACCGTACTCCCTGTTTACTACACTACCGTACTCCCTGTTTACTACACTACCGTACACTCTGTACACTCTGTTTACTACACTACTGTACTCACTCTGTTTACTACACTACCGTACTCACTCTGTTTACTACACTATCGTACTCACTCTGTTTACTACACTACTGTACTCACACTGTTTACTACACTACTGTACTCACACTGTTTACTACACTACAGTACACTCTGTTTACTACACTACCGTACACTCTGTTTACTACACTACCGTACTCCCTGTCTACTACACTACCGTACTCCCTGTTTACTTCACTACCGTACTCCCTGTATACTACACTACCGTACTCACTCTGTTTACTACACTACTGTAATCACTGTTTACTACACTACCGTACTCACTGTTTACTACACTACCGTACTCACTCTGTTTAGTACTCTACAGTTCTCCCTGTTTACTACACTACTGTACTCACTGTTTACTACACTACCGTACTCGCTCTGTTTACTACACTACCGTACTCACTCTGTTTACTACACTACCGTACTCCCTGTTTACTACACTACCGTACACTCTGTTCACTCTGTTTACTACACTACCGTACTCACTCTGTTAACTACACTACTGTACTCACTCTGTTTACTACACTACCGTACTCACTCTGTTTAGTACACTACCGTACTCACTCTGTTTACTACACTACCGTACTCCCTGTTTACTACACTACCATACACTCTGTACACTCTGTTTACTACACTACCGTACTCGCTCTGTTTACTACACTACCGTACTCACTCTGTTTACTACACTACCGTACTCCCTGTTTACTACACTACCGTACACTCTGTACACTCTGTTTACTACACTACCGTACTCACTCTGTTTAGTACACTACCGTACTCACTCTGTTTACTACACTACAGTACTCCCTGTTTACTACACTACCGTACTCACTCTGTTTAGTACACTACCGTACTCACTCTGTTTACTACACTACCGTACACTCTGTACACTCTGTTTACTACACTACCGTACTCACTCTGTTTAGTACACTACAGTACTCCCTGTTTACTACACTACTGTACTCACTCTGTTTACTACTCTACTGTACTCACTGTTTACTACACTACCATACTCGCTCTGTTTACTACACTACCGTACTCACTCTGTTTACTACACTACCGTACTCCCTGTTTACTACACTACCGTACACTCTGTTCACTCTGTTTACTACACTACCGTACTCACTCTGTTAACTACACTACCGTACTCACTCTGTTTACTACACTACTGTACTATAGAACTATAGGGCCTCTCTACCAGTGTCAAGAAGAGATAGAACATTTAGAAAACGCTGACGTCATTTTCAGTTTATAACCTGTGGCAAAATGTGTATGAAGGCAGTACTCTCTTGAATTAAACACTGTTACCTGACTTTTAAGACCGGGGCTCTGTCCATTCTTATAAAATATATAGGGTCTTACAAACCCTTAAATGCATTTACAGAGTGTTTAATTCTGATTGGGAAATAAAACAGAGGAATTTAGAATTACTTCAACAGGGACCAGGCTAACTATTCATCAGTTTATTAAGGTACCAGGCTAACTATTCATCAGTTTAAGGTACCAGGCTAACTATTCATCAGTTTAAGGTACCAGGCTAACTATTCATCAGTTTAAGGTACCAGGCTAACTATTCATCAGTTTAAGGTACCAGGCTAACTATTCATCAGTTTATTAAGGGACCAGGCTAACTATTCATCAGTTTAAGGTACCAGGCTAACTATTCATCAGTTTAAGGGACCAGGCTAACTATTCATCAGTTTAAGGTACCAGGCTAACTATTCATCAGCTAACTATTTCATTAAGGTACCAGGCTAACTATTCATCCGTTTATTAAGGTACCAGGCTAACTATTCATCAGTTTAAGGTACCAGGCTAACTATTCATCCGTTTATTAAGGTACCAGGCTAACTATTCATCAGTTTATTAAGGGACGAGGCTAACTATTCATCAGTTTATTAAGGTACCAGGCTAACTATTCATCAGTTTAAGGTACCAGGCTAACTATTCATCCGTTTATTAAGGTACCAGGCTAACTATTCATCAGTTTAAGGTACCAGGCTAACTATTCATCAGTTTAAGGTACCAGGCTAACTATTCATCCGTTTATTAAGGTACCAGGCTAACTATTCATCAGTTTATTAAGGGACCAGGCAAACTATTCATCAGTTTAAGGTACCAGGTTAACTATTCATCAGTTTAAGGGACCAGGCTAACTATTCATTAGTTTATTAAGGTACCAGGCTAACTATCCATCAGTGTAAGGGACCAGTTTAAGGGACCAGGCTAACTATTCATCAGTTTAAGGTACCAGGTTAACTATTCATCAGTTTAAGGTACCAGGTTAACTATTCATCAGTTTAAGGGACCAGGCTAACTATTCATTAGTTTATTAAGATACCAGGCTAACTATCCATCAGTATAAGGGACCAGTTTAAGGGACCAGGCTAACTATTCATCAGTATAAGGGACCAGTTTAAGGGACCAGGCTAACTATTCATCAGTTTAAGGTACCAGGCTAACTATTCATCAGTTTAAGGGACCAGGCTAACTATTCATCAGTATAAGGGACCAGTTTAAGGGACCAGGCTAACTATTCATCAGTTTAAGGTACCAGGCTAACTATTCATCAGTATAAGGGACCAGTTTAAGGGACCAGGCTAACTATTCATCAGTTGAAGGTACCAGGCTAACTATTCATCAGTTTAAGGTACCAGGCTAACTATTCATCAGTTTAAGGTACCAGGCTAACTATTCATCAGTTTAAGGTACCAGGCTAACTATTCATCAGTTTAAGGTACCAGGCTAACTATTCATCAGTTTATTAAGGTACCAGGCTAACTATTCATCAGTTTAAGGGTCCAGGCTAACTATTCATCAGTTTATTAATGTACCAGGCTAACTATTCATCAGTTTATTAAGGTACCAGGTTAACTATTCATCAGTATAAGGGACCAGGCTAACTATTGATCAGTTTAAGGTACCAGGCTAACTATTCATCAGTTTATTAAGGTACCAGGCTAACTATTCATCAGTTTAAGGGACCAGGCTAACTATTCATCAGTTTATTAAGGGACCAGGCTAACTATTCATCAGTTTATTAAGGGACCAGGCTAACTATTCATCAGTTTAAGGGACCAGGCTAACTATTCATCAGTTTAAGGTACCAGGCTAACTATTAATCAGTTTAAGGGACCAGGCTAACTATTCATCAGTTTAAGGGACCAGGCTAACTATTCATCAGTTTATTAAGGTACCAGGCTAACTATTCATCAGTTTATTAAGGTACCAGGCTAACTATTCATCAGTTTAAGGTACCAGGCTAACTATTCATCAGTTTAAGGTACCAGGCTAACTATTCATCAGTTTAAGGTACCAGGCTAACTATTCATCAGTTTAAGGTACCAGGCTAACTATTCATCAGTTTATTAAGGGACCAGGCTAACTATTCATCAGTTTAAGGTACCAGGCTAACTATTCATCAGTTTAAGGGACCAGGCTAACTATTCATCAGTTTAAGGTACCAGGCTAACTATTCATCAGTTTATTAAGGTACCAGGCTAACTATTCATCAGTTTATTAAGGTACCAGGCTAACTATTCATCAGTTTAAGGTACCAGGCTAACTATTCATCCGTTTATTAAGGTACCAGGCTAACTATTCATCAGTTTAAGGTACCAGGCTAACTATTCATCCGTTTATTAAGGTACCAGGCTAACTATTCATCAGTTTATTAAGGGACGAGGCTAACTATTCATCAGTTTATTAAGGTACCAGGCTAACTATTCATCAGTTTAAGGTACCAGGCTAACTATTCATCCGTTTATTAAGGTACCAGGCTAACTATTCATCAGTTTAAGGTACCAGGCTAACTATTCATCAGTTTAAGGTACCAGGCTAACTATTCATCCGTTTATTAAGGTACCAGGCTAACTATTCATCAGTTTAAGGTACCAGGCTAACTATTCATCCGTTTATTAAGGTACCAGGCTAACTATTCATCAGTTTATTAAGGGACCAGGCTAACTATTCATCAGTTTAAGGTACCAGGTTAACTATTCATCAGTTTAAGGGACCAGGCTAACTATTCATTAGTTTATTAAGGTACCAGGCTAACTATCCATCAGTGTAAGGGACCAGTTTAAGGGACCAGGCTAACTATTCATCAGTTTAAGGTAACAGGTTAACTATTCATCAGTTTAAGGTACCAGGTTAACTATTCATCAGTTTAAGGGACCAGGCTAACTATTCATTAGTTTATTAAGATACCAGGCTAACTATCCATCAGTATAAGGGACCAGTTTAAGGGACCAGGCTAACTATTCATCAGTTTAAGGTACCAGGCTAACTATTCATCAGCATAAGGGACCAGTTTAAGGGACCAGGCTAACTATTCATCAGAATAAGGGACCAGTTTATGGGACCAGGCTAACTATTCATCAGTATAAGGGACCAGGCTAACTATTCATCAGTTTAAGGGACCAGGCTAACTATTCATCAGTATAAGGGACCAGTTTAAGGGACCAGGCTAACTATTCATCAGTTTAAGGTACCAGGCTAACTATTCATCAGTATAAGGGACCAGTTTAAGGGACCAGGCTAACTATTCATCAGTTGAAGGTACCAGGCTAACTATTCATCAGTTTAAGGTACCAGGCTAACTATTCATCAGTTTAAGGTACCAGGCTAACTATTCATCAGTTTAAGGTACCAGGCTAACTATTCATCAGTTTAAGGTACCAGGCTAACTATTCATCAGTTTATTAAGGTACCAGGCTAACTATTCATCAGTTTAAGGTACCAGGCTAACTATTCATCAGTTTTTAATGTACCAGGCTAACTATTCATCAGTTTATTAAGGTACCAGGTTAACTATTCATCAGTTAAGGGACCAGGCTAACTATTCATCAGTTTAAGGTACCAGGCTAACTATTCATCAGTTTATTAAGGTACCAGGCTAACTATTCATCAGTTTAAGGGACCAGGCTAACTATTCATCAGTTTATTACCAGGCTAACTATTCATCAGTTTATTAAGGGACCAGGCTAACTATTCATCAGTTTAAGGGACCAGGCTAACTATTCATCAGTTTAAGGTACCAGGCTAACTATTCATCAGTTTATTAAGGTACCAGGCTAACTATTCATCAGTTTATTAAGGTACCAGGCTAACTATTCATCAGTTTAAGGTACCAGACTAACTATTCATCAGTTTAAGGTACCAGGTTAACTATTCATCAGTTTATTAAGGGACCAGGCTAACTATTAATCAGTTTAAGGGACCAGGCTAACTATTCATCAGTTTAAGGTACCAGGCTAACTATTCATCAGTTTAAGGGACCAGGCTAACTATTCATCAGTTTAGGTACCAGGCTAACTATTCATCAGTTTATTAAGGGACCAGGCTAACTATTCATCAGTTTAAGGGACCAGGCTAACTATTCATCAGTTTAAGGTACCAGGCTAACTATTCATCAGTTTAAGGTACCAGGCTAACTATTCATCAGTTTAAGGTACCAGGCTAACTATTCATCAGTTTAAGGTACCAGGCTAACTATTCATCAGTTTAAGGGACCAGGCTAACTATTCATCAGTTTTTAAGGTACCAGGCTAACTATTCATCAGTATTAAGGGTACCAGGCTAACTATTCATCTATTCATCAGTTTAAGGGACCAGGCTAACTATTCATCAGTTTAAGGTACCAGGCTAACTATTCATCAGTTTATTAAGGTACCAGGCTAACTATTCATCAGTTTAAGGGTCCAGGCTAACTATTCATCAGTTTATTAAGGTACCAGGCTAACTATTCATCAGTTTATTAAGGTACCAGGCTAACTATTCATCAGTTTATGAAGGGACCAGGCTAACTATTCATCAGTTTAAGGTACCAGGCTAACTATTCATCAGTTTATTAAGGTACCAGGCTAACTATTCATCAGTTTAAGGTACCAGGCTAACTATTCATCAGTTTAAGGTACCAGGCTAACTATTCATCAGTTTATTAAGGTACCAGGCTAACTATTCATCAGTTTATTAAGGTACCAGGCTAACTATTCATCAGTTTATTAAGGTACCAGGCTAACTATTCATTAGTTTATTAAGGGACCAGGCTAACTATTAATCTGTTTAAGGGACCAGGCTAACTATTCATCAGTTTAAGGTACCAGGCTAACTATTCATCAGTTTAAGGGACCAGGCTAACTATTCATCAGTTTAAAGTACCAGGCTAACTATTCATCAGTTTATTAAGGGACCAGGCTAACTATTCATCAGTTTAAGGGACCAGGCTAACTATTCATCAGTTTAAGGTACCAGGCTAACTATTCATCAGTTTAAGGCAGGCTAACTATTCATCAGTTTATTAAGGTACCAGGCTAACTATTCATCAGTTTAAGGGACCAGGCTAACTATTCATCAGTTTAATTACCAGGTTAACTATTCATCAGTTTATTAAGGGTCCAGGTTAACTATTCATCAGTTTATTAAGGTACCAGGCTAACTATTCATCAGTTTAAGGTACCAGGCTAACTATTCATCAGTTTAAGGGACCAGGCTAACTATTCATCAGTTTAAGGTACCAGGCTAACTATTCATCAGTTTAAGGTACCAGGCTAACTATTCATCAGTTTATTAAGGTACCAGGCTAACTATTCATCAGTTTTGGGACCAGGCTAACTATTCATCAGTTTATTAAGGTACCAGGCTAACTATTCATCAGTTTAAGGGACCAGGCTAACTATTCAGGCTAACTATTCATCAGTTTAAGGGACCAGGCTAACTATTCATCAGTTTAAGGTACCAGGCTAACTATTCATCAGTTTAAGGTACCAGGCTAACTATTCATCAGTTTATGGGACCAGGCTAACTATTCATCAGTTTATTAAGGGACCAGGCTAACTATTCATCAGTTTAAGGGACCAGGCTATTCATCTACCAGGCTAACTACCATTCTATTCATCAGTTTAAGGTACCAGGCTAACTATTCATCAGTTTAAGGGACCAGGCTAACTATTTCATACCAGGCTTATTCATCAGTTAGGTACCAGGCTAACTATTCATCAGTTTAAGGTACCAGGCTAACTATTCATCAGTTTTACCAGGCTAACTATTCATCAGTTTAAGGTACCAGGCTAACTATTCATCAGTTTTTAAGGTACCAGGCTAACTATTCATCAGTTTAAGGGTACCAGGCTTATTCATCAGGTACCAGGCTAACTATTCATACCAGTTAACTATTCATTATTAAGGGACCAGGCTAACTATTCATCAGTTTAAGGTACCAGGCTAACTATTCATCAGTTTATTAAGGTACCAGGCTAACTATTCATCAGTTTAAGGGACCAGGCTAACTATTCATCAGTTTTTAAGGGACCAGGCTAACTATTCATCAGTTTATTAAGGGACCAGGCTAACTATTCATCAGTTTAAGGGACCAGGCTAACTATTCATCAGTTTAAGGTACCAGGTTTATTAGGGTACCAGGCTAACTATTCATCAGTTTATTAAGGGACCAGGCTAACTATTCATCAGTTTAAGGTACCAGGCTAACTATTCATCAGTTTTACCAGGTTAACTATTCAGTTTATTAAGGGACCAGGCTAACTATTTCAGTTTCAGCTAACTATTCATCAGTTTAAGGTACCAGGCTAACTATTTCATCAGTTTAAGGTACCAGGCTAACTATTCATCAGTTTATTAAGGACCAGGCTAACTATTCATCAGTTTAAGGGACCAGGCTAACTATTCATCAGTTTAAGGTACCAGGCTAACTATTCATCAGTTTAAGGTACCAGGCTAACTATTCATCAGTTTATTAAGGTACCAGGCTAACTATTCATCAGTTTAAGGGACCAGGCTAACTATTCATCAGTTTTTACCAGGTTAACTATTCATCAGGCTAACTATTCATCAGTTTATTAAGGTACCAGGCTAACTATTCATCAGTTTAAGGGACCAGGCTAACTATTCATCAGTTTAAGGTACCAGGCTAACTATTCATCAGTTTAAGGGACCAGGTTAACTATTCATCAGTTTAAGGGACCAGGCTAACTATTCATAACTATTTCAGTTTAAGGTACCAGGCTAACTATTCATCAGTTTATTAAGGTACCAGGCTAACTATTCATCAGTTTAAGGGTACCAGGCTAACTATTCATCAGTTTATTAAGGACCAGGCTAACTATTCATCAGTTTAGTTTAAGGTACCAGGCTAACTATTCATCAGTTTAAGGTACCAGGCTAACTATTCATCAGTTTAAGGGACCAGGCTAACTATTCATCAGTTTAAGGTACCAGGCTAACTATTCATCAGTTTAAGGGACCAGGCTAACTATTCATCAGTTTAAGGTACCAGGCTAACTATTCATCAGTTTATTAAGGTACCAGGCTAACTATTCATCAGTTTATTAAGGTACCAGGCTAACTATTCATCAGTTTATGAAGGTACCAGGCTAACTATTCATCAGTTTAAGGTACCAGGCTATTCTATTCATCAGTTTCAGTTTAAGGGACCAGGCTAACTATTCATCAGTTTAAGGTACCAGGCTAACTATTCATCAGTTTATTAAGGTACCAGGCTAACTATTCATCAGTTTATTAAGGTACCAGGCTAACTATTCATCAGTTTAAGGTACCAGGCTAACTATTCATCAGTTTATTTTAAGGTTTACCAGGCTAACTATTCATCAGTTTAAGGTACCAGGCTAACTATTCATCAGTTTAAGGTACCAGGCTAACTATTCATCAGTTTATTAAGGTACCAGGCTAACTATTTCATCAGGCTAACTATTATCAGTTTTAAGGTACCAGGCTAACTATTCATCAGTTTATTAAGGTACCAGGCTAACTATTCATCCGTTTATTAAGGGACCAGGCTAACTATTCATCAGTTTAAGGGACCAGGCTAACTATTCATCAGTTTATTAAGGTACCAGGCTAACTATTCATCAGTTTAAGGTACCAGGCTAACTATTCATCAGTTTAAGGTACCAGGCTAACTATTCATCAGTTTATTAAGGTACCAGGCTAACTATTCATCAGTTTATTAAGGTACCAGGCTAACTATTCATCAGTTTATTAAGGTACCAGGCTAACTATTCATCAGTTTAAGGTACCAGGCTAACTATTCATCAGTTTAAGGTACCAGGCTAACTATTCATCAGTTTAAGGGACCAGGCTAACTATTCATCAGTTTAAGGTACCAGGCTAACTATTCATCAGTTTAAGGGACCAGGCTAACTATTCATCAGTTTATTAAGGTACCAGGCTAACTATTCATCAGTTTATTAAGGGACCAGGCTAACTATTCATCAGTTTAAGGTACCAGGCTAACTATTCAGTTTAAGGGACCAGGCTAACTATTCATCAGAAAGGGACCAGGCTAACTATTCATCAGTTAAGGGACCAGGCTAACTATTCATCAGTTTAAGGGACCAGGCTAACTATTCATCAGTTTAAGGGACCAGGCTAACTATTCATCAGTTTAAGGTACCAGGCTAACTATTCATCAGTTTATTAAGGGACCAGGCTAACTATTCATCAGTTTAAGGTACCAGGCTAACTATTCATCAGTTAACTATTTAAGGTACCAGGCTAACTATTCATCAGTTTAAGGTACCAGGCTAACTATTCATCAGTTTAAGGTACCAGGCTAACTATTCATCAGTTTATTAAGGTACCAGGCTAACTATTCATCAGTTTAAGGGTACCAGGCTAACTATTCATCAGTTTATTAAGGGTACCAGGCTAACTATTCATCAGTTTATTAAGGTACCAGGTTAACTATTCATCAGTATAAGGGACCAGGCTAACTATTCATCAGTTTAAGGTACCAGGCTAACTATTCATCAGTTTATTAAGGTACCAGGCTAACTATTCATCAGTTTAAGGGACCAGGCTAACTATTCATCAGTTTAAGGGACCAGGCTAACTATTCATCAGTTTTTAAGGTACCAGGCTAACTATTCATCAGTTTAAGGTACCAGGCTAACTATTCAGGTACCAGGCTAACTATTCATTAGTTTATTAAGGTACCAGGCTAACTATTCATCAGTTTATTAAGGGACCAGGCTAACTATTCATCAGTTTAAGGTACCAGGCTAACTATTCATCAGTTTAAGGTACCAGGTTAACTATTCATTAGTTTATTAAGGGACCAGGCTAACTATTAATCAGTTTAAGGGACCAGGCTAACTATTCATCAGTTTAAGGTACCAGGCTAACTATTCATCAGTTTAAGGGACCAGGCTAACTATTCATCAGTTTAAGGTACCAGGCTAACTATTCATCAGTTTATTAAGGGACCAGGCTAACTATTCATCAGTTTAAGGGACCAGGCTAACTATTCATCAGTTTAAGGTACCAGGCTAACTATTCATCAGTTTAAGGTACCAGGCTAACTATTCATCAGTTTATTAAGGTACCAGGCTAACTATTCATCAGTTTAAGGGACCAGGCTAACTATTCATCAGTTTAAGGTACCAGGTTAACTATTCATCAGTTTATTAAGGGTCCAGGTTAACTATTCATCAGTTTATTAAGGTACCAGGCTAACTATTCATCAGTTTAAGGGACCAGGCTAACTATTCATCAGTTTAAGGTACCAGGCTAACTATTCATCAGTTTAAGGGACCAGGTTAACTATTCATCAGTTTAAGGGACCAGGCTAACTATTCATCAGTTTAAGGTACCAGGCTAACTATTCATCAGTTTATTAAGGTACCAGGCTAACTATTCATCAGTTTAGGTACCAGGCTAACTATTCATCAGTTTATTAAGGTACCAGGCTAACTATTCATCAGTTTAAGGTACCAGGTTAACTATTCATCAGTTTATTAAGGGACCAGGCTAACTATTCATCAGTTTAAGGGACCAGGCTAACTATTCATCAGTTTAAGGTACCAGGCTAACTATTCATCAGTTTAAGGGACCAGGCTAACTATTCATCAGTTTAAGGTACCAGGCTAACTATTCATCAGTTTATTAAGGGACCAGGCTAACTATTCATCAGTTTAAGGGACCAGGCTAACTATTAAGTTTAAGGTACCAGGCTAACTATTCATCAGTTTAAGGTACCAGGCTAACTATTCATCAGTTTATTAAGGTACCAGGCTAACTATTCATCAGTTTAAGGGACCAGGCTAACTATTCATCAGTTTCATACCAGGTTAACTATTCATCAGTTTATTAACCAGGCTAACTATTCATCAGTTTATTAAGGTACCAGGCTAACTATTCATCAGTTTAAGGTACCAGGCTAACTATTCATCAGTTTAAGGGCTAACCAGGCTAACTATTCATCAGTTTAAGGGACCAGGCTAACTATTCATCAGTTTAAGGTACCAGGCTAACTATTCATCAGTTTATTAAGGTACCAGGCTAACTATTCATCAGTTTAAGGGACCAGGCTAACTATTCATCAGTTTATTAAGGTACCAGGCTAACTATTCATCAGTTTATTAAGGGACCAGGCTAACTATTCATCCGTTTATTAAGGGACCAGGCTAACTATTCATCAGTTTAAGGTACCAGGCTAACTATTCATCAGTTTATTAAGGTACCAGGCTAACTATTCATCAGTTTAAGGTACCAGGCTAACTATTCATCAGTTTAAGGTACCAGGCTAACTATTCATCAGTTTATTAAGGTACCAGGCTAACTATTCATCAGTTTATTAAGGTACCAGGCTAACTATTCATCAGTTTTTAAGGTACCAGGCTAACTATTCATCAGTTTATTAAGGGACCAGGCTAACTATTTCATCAGTCAGTTTAAGGTACCAGGCTAACTATTCATCAGTTTAAGGTACCAGGCTAACTATTCATCAGTTTAAGGGACCAGGCTAACTATTCATCAGTTTAAGGTACCAGGCTAACTATTCATCAGTTTAAGGTACCAGGCTAACTATTCATCAGTTTATTAAGGTACCAGGCTAACTATTCATCAGTTTCAGGCTAACTATTCATCAGTTTAAGGTACCAGGTTAACTATTCATCAGTTTATTAAGGTCCAGGTTAACTATTCATCAGTTTATTAAGGTACCAGGCTAACTATTCATCAGTTTAAGGTACCAGGCTAACTATTCATCAGTTTAAGGGACCAGGCTAACTATTCATCAGTTTAAGGTACCAGGCTAACTATTCATCAGTTTAAGGTACCAGGCTTAAGGTACCAGGCTAACTATTCATCAGTTTAAGGGACCAGGCTAACTATTCATCAGTTTAAGGTACCAGGCTAACTATTCATCAGTTTAAGGGACCAGGTTAACTATTCATCAGTTTAAGGGACCAGGCTAACTATTCATCAGTTTAAGGTACCAGGTTAACTATTCATCAGGTACCAGGTTAACTATTCATCAGTTTAAGGTACCAGGCTAACTATTCATCAGTTTAAGGTACCAGGCTAACTATTCATCAGTTTATTAAGGTACCAGGCTAACTATTCATCAGTTTAAGGGTCCAGGCTAACTATTCATCAGTTTAAGGTACCAGGCTAACTATTCATCAGTTTATTAAGGTACCAGGCTAACTATTCATCAGTTTATGAAGGGACCAGGCTAACTATTCATCAGTTTAAGGTACCAGGCTAACTATTCATCAGTTTATTAAGGTACCAGGCTAACTATTCATCAGTTTAAGGTACCAGGCTAACTATTCATCAGTTTAAGGTACCAGGCTAACTATTCATCAGTTTATTAAGGTACCAGGCTAACTATTCATCAGTTTATTAAGGTACCAGGCTAACTATTCATCAGTTTATTAAGGTACCAGGCTAACTATTCATCAGTTTAAGGTACCAGGCTAACTATTCATCAGTTTAAGGGACCAGGCTAACTATTCATCAGTTTAAGGTACCAGGCTAACTATTCATCAGTTTAATGTACCAGGCTAACTATTCATCAGTTTAAGGGACCAGGCTAACTATTCATCAGTTTAAGGGACCAGGCTAACTATTCATCAGTTTAAGGTACCAGACTAACTATTCATCAGTTTAAGGTACCAGGCTAACTATTCATCAGTTTAAGGGACCAGGCTAACTATTCATCAGTTTATTAAGGTACCAGGCTAACTATTCATCAGTTTATTAAGGTACCAGGCTAACTATTCATCAGTTTAAGGGACCAGGCTAACTATTCATCAGTTTAAGGTACCAGGCTAACTATTCATCAGTTTAAGGTACCAGGCTAACTATTCATCAGTTTAAGGTACCAGGCTAACTATTCATCAGTTTATTAAGGTACCAGGCTAACTATTCATCAGTTTATTAAGGGACCAGGCTAACTATTTCATCAGCTAACTATTCATCAGTTTAAGGTACCAGGTTAACTATTCATTAGTTTATTAAGGGACCAGGCTAACTATTAATCAGTTTAAGGGACCAGGCTAACTATTCATCAGTTTAAGGGACCAGGCTAACTATTCATCAGTTTAAAGTACCAGGCTAACTATTCATCAGTTTATTAAGGGACCAGGCTAACTATTCATCAGTTTAAGGGACCAGGCTAACTATTCATCAGTTTAAAGTACCAGGCTAACTATTCATCAGTTTAAGGTACCAGGCTAACTATTCATCAGTTTAAGGTACCAGGCTAACTATTCATCAGTTTATTAAGGTACCAGGCTAACTATTCATCAGTTTATTAAGGTACCAGGCTAACTATTCATCAGTTTATTAAGGTACCAGGCTAACTATTCATTAGTTTATTAAGGGACCAGGCTAACTATTAATCTGTTTAAGGGACCAGGCTAACTATTCATCAGTTTAAGGTACCAGGCTAACTATTCATCAGTTTAAGGGACCAGGCTAACTATTCATCAGTTTAAAGTACCAGGCTAACTATTCATCAGTTTATTAAGGGACCAGGCTAACTATTCATCAGTTTAAGGGACCAGGCTAACTATTCATCAGTTTAAGGTACCAGGCTAACTATTCATCAGTTTAAGGTATCAGGCTAACTATTCATCAGTTTATTAAGGTACCAGGCTAACTATTCATCGGTTTAAGGGACCAGGCTAACTATTCATCAGTTTAAGGTACCAGGTTAACTATTCATCAGTTTATTAAGGGTCCAGGTTAACTATTCATCAGTTTATTAAGGTACCAGGCTAACTATTCATCAGTTTAAGGTACCAGGCTAACTATTCATCAGTTTAAGGGAACTAACTATTCATCAGTTTAAGGTACCAGGCTAACTATTCATCAGTTTAAGGTACCAGGCTAACTATTCATCAGTTTATTAAGGTACCAGGCTAACTATTCATCAGTTTAAGGGACCAGGCTAACTATTCATCAGTTTAAGGTACCAGGCTAACTATTCATCAGTTTAAGGGACCAGGTTAACTATTCATCAGTTTAAGGGACCAGGCTAACTATTCATCAGTTTAAGGTACCAGGTTAACTATTCATCAGTTTAAGGTACCAGGTTAACTATTCATCAGTTTAAGGTACCAGGCTAACTATTCATCAGTTTAAGGTACCAGGCTAACTATTCATCAGTTTATTAAGGTACCAGGCTAACTATTCATCAGTTTAAGGGTCCAGGCTAACTATTCATCAGTTTAAGGTACCAGGCTAACTATTCATCAGTTTATTAAGGTACCAGGCTAACTATTCATCAGTTTATGAAGGGACCAGGCTAACTATTCATCAGTTTAAGGTACCAGGCTAACTATTCATCAGTTTATTAAGGTACCAGGCTAACTATTCATCAGTTTAAGGTACCAGGCTAACTATTCATCAGTTTAAGGTACCAGGCTAACTATTCATCAGTTTATTAAGGTACCAGGCTAACTATTCATCAGTTTATTAAGGTACCAGGCTAACTATTCATCAGTTTATTAAGGTACCAGGCTAACTATTTCATACCAGGCTAACTATTCAAACAGTTTAAGGGACCAGGCTAACTATTCATCAGTTTATTAAGGTACCAGGCTAACTATTCATCAGTTTAATGTACCAGGCTAACTATTCATCAGTTTAAGGGACCAGGCTAACTATTCATCAGTTTAAGGGACCAGGCTAACTATTCATCAGTTTAAGGTACCAGGCTAACTATTCATCAGTTTAAGGTACCAGGCTAACTATTCATCAGTTTATTCATCAGTTTATTAAGGTACCAGGCTAACTATTCATCAGTTTATTAAGGTACCAGGCTAACTATTCATCAGTTTAAGGGACCAGGCTAACTATTCATCAGTTTATTAAGGTACCAGGCTAACTATTCATCAGTTTAAGGTACCAGGCTAACTATTCATCAGTTTAAGGTACCAGGTTAACTATTCATTAGTTTATTAAGGTACCAGGCTAACTATTCATCAGTTTATTAAGGGACCAGGCTAACTATTCATCAGTTTAAGGTACCAGGCTAACTATTCATCAGTTTAAGGTACCAGGCTAACTATTCATCAGTTTTTAAGGGACCAGGCTAACTATTCATCAGTTTAAGGGACCAGGCTAACTATTCATCAGTTTAAGGGACCAGGCTTATTCATCAGGTACCAGGCTAACTATTCATCAGTTTATTAAGGGACCAGGCTAACTATTCATCAGTTTAAGGGACCAGGCTAACTATTCATCAGTTTAAGGTACCAGGCTAACTATTCATCAGTTTTTAAGGTACCAGGCTAACTATTCATCAGTTTAAGGTACCAGGCTAACTATTCATCAGTTTAAGGTACCAGGCTAACTATTCATCAGTTTAAGGTACCAGGCTAACTATTCATCAGTTTATTAAGGTACCAGGCTAACTATTCATCAGTTTAAGGGACCAGGTAACTATTCATCAGTTTAAGGGACCAGGCTAACTATTCATCAGTTTAAGGACCAGGCTAACTATTCATCAGTTTAAGGTACCAGGCTAACTATTCATCAGTTTATTAAGGTACCAGGCTAACTATTCATCAGTTTAAGGGTCCAGGCTAACTATTCATCAGTTTATTAAGGTACCAGGCTAACTATTCATCAGTTTATTAAGGTACCAGGCTAACTATTCATCAGTTTATGAAGGGACCAGGCTAACTATTCATCAGTTTAAGGTACCAGGCTAACTATTCATCAGTTTATTAAGGTACCAGGCTAACTATTCATCAGTTTAAGGTACCAGGCTAACTATTCATCAGTTTAAGGTACCAGGCTAACTATTCATCAGTTTATTAAGGTACCAGGCTAACTATTCATCAGTTTATTAAGGTACCAGGCTAACTATTCATCAGTTTATTAAGGTACCAGGCTAACTATTCATCAGTTTAAGGGACCAGGCTAACTATTCATCAGTTTAAGGGACCAGGCTAACTATTCATCAGTTTAAGGGACCAGGCTAACTATTCATCAGTTTAAGGGACCAGGTTAACTATTCATCAGGTACCAGGCTAACTATTCATCAGTTTATTAAGGGACCAGGCTAACTATTCATCAGTTTAAGGGACCAGGCTAACTATTCATCAGTTTAAGGTACCAGGCTAACTATTCATCAGTTTAAGGTACCAGGCTAACTATTCATCAGTTTATTAAGGTACCAGGCTAACTATTCATCAGTTTAAGGGACCAGGCTAACTATTCATCAGTTTAAGGTACCAGGCTAACTATTCATCAGTTTATTAAGGTACCAGGCTAACTATTCATCAGTTTAAGGGACCTATTCATCAGTTTAAGGTACCAGGCTAACTATTCATCAGTTTATTAAGGTACCAGGCTAACTATTCATCAGTTTAGTTTAAGGTACCAGGCTAACTATTCATCAGTTTATTAAGGTACCAGGCTAACTATTCATCAGTTTAAGGTACCAGGCTAACTATTCATCAGTTTATTAAGGTACCAGGCTAACTATTCATCAGTTTTATTCAAACAGTTTAAGGGACCAGGCTAACTATTCATCAGTTTATTAAGGTACCAGGCTAACTATTCATCAGTTTAAGGTACCAGGCTAACTATTCATCAGTTTAAGGGACCAGGCTAACTATTCATCAGTTTAAGGGACCAGGCTAACTATTCATCAGTTTAAGGTTTAAGTTTAAGGTACCAGGCTAACTATTCATCAGTTTAAGGGACCAGGCTAACTATTCATCAGTTTATTAAGGTACCAGGCTAACTATTCATCAGTTTAAGGTACCAGGCTAACTATTCATCAGTTTAAGGGACCAGGCTAACTATTCATCAGTTTATTAAGGTACCAGGCTAACTATTCATCAGTTTAAGGTACCAGGCTAACTATTCATCAGTTTAAGGTACCAGGTTAACTATTCATTAGTTTATTAAGGTACCAGGCTAACTATTCATCAGTTTATTAAGGGACCAGGCTAACTATTCATCAGTTTAAGGTACCAGGCTAACTATTCATCAGTTTAAGGTACCAGGTTAACTATTCATCAGTTTTTAAGGGACCAGGCTAACTATTCATCAGTTTAAGGGACCAGGCTAACTATTCATCAGTTTAAGGGACCAGGCTTATTCATCAGTTTAAAGTACCAGGCTAACTATTCATCAGTTTATTAAGGGACCAGGCTAACTATTCATCAGTTTAAGGGACCAGGCTAACTATTCATCAGTTTAAGGGACCAGGCTAACTATTCATCAGTTTAATTACCAGGCTAACTATTCATCAGTTTAAGGTACCAGGCTAACTATTCATCAGTTTTTAAGGTACCAGGCTAACTATTCATCAGTTTATTAAGGTACCAGGCTAACTATTCATCAGTTTTTAAGGTACCAGGCTAACTATTCATCAGTTTTTAAGGGACCAGGCTAACTATTCATCAGTTTAAGGGACCAGGCTAACTATTCATCAGTTTAAGGTACCAGGCTAACTATTCATCAGTTTAAGGGACCAGGCTAACTATTCATCAGTTTAAGGTACCAGGCTAACTATTCATCAGTTTATTAAGGGACCAGGCTAACTATTCATCAGTTTCAGTTTAAGGGACCAGGCTAACTATTCATCAGTTTTTAAGGTACCAGGCTAACTATTCATCAGTTTATTAAGGTACCAGGCTAACTATTCATCAGTTTAAGGGACCAGGCTAACTATTCATCAGTTTAAGGTACCAGGTTAACTATTCATCAGTTTATTAAGGTACCAGGTTAACTATTCATCAGTTTATTAAGGTACCAGGCTAACTATTCATCAGTTTAATTACCAGGCTAACTATTCATCAGGACCAGGCTAACTATTCATCAGTTTAAGGTTTATTCATCAGTTTAAGGTACCAGGCTAACTATTCATCAGTTTATTAAGGTACCAGGCTAACTATTCATCAGTTTAAGGGACCAGGCTAACTATTCATCAGTTTAAGGTACCAGGCTAACTATTCATCAGTTTAAGGGACCAGGCTAACTATTCATCAGTTTAGGGACCAGGCTAACTATTCATCAGTTTAAGGTACCAGGTTAACTATTCATCAGTTTAAGGTACCAGGTTAACTATTCATCAGTTTAAGGTACCAGGCTAACTATTCATCAGTTTAAGGTACCAGGCTAACTATTCATCAGTTTATTAAGGTACCAGGCTAACTATTCATCAGTTTAAGGGTCCAGGTATTCCAGTTTAAGGTACCAGGCTAACTATTCATCAGTTTATTAAGGTACCAGGCTAACTATTCATCAGTTTATGAAGGGACCAGGCTAACTATTCATCAGTTTAAGGTACCAGGCTAACTATTCATCAGTTTTTAAGGTACCAGGCTAACTATTCATCAGTTTAAGGTACCAGGCTAACTATTCATCAGTTTAAGGTACCAGGCTAACTATTCATCAGTTTATTAAGGTACCAGGCTAACTATTCATCAGTTTATTAAGGTACCAGGCTAACTATTCATCAGTTTATTAAGGTACCAGGCTAACTATTCATCAGTTTCACCAGGCTAACTATTCAAACAGTTTAAGGGACCAGGCTAACTATTCATCAGTTTATTAAGGTACCAGGCTAACTATTCATCAGTTTAAGGTACCATTAACTATTCATCAGTTTAAGGGACCAGCTAACTATTCATCAGTTTAAGGGCTAACTATTCATCAGTTTAAGGTACCAGGCTAACTATTCATCAGTTTAAGGTACCAGGCTAACTATTCATCAGTTTTCTATTCATCAGTTTATTAAGGTACCAGGCTAACTATTCATCAGTTTATTAAGGTACCAGGCTAACTATTCATCAGTTTAAGGGACCAGGCTAACTATTCATCAGTTTATTAAGGTACCAGGCTAACTATTCATCAGTTTAAGGTACCAGGCTAACTATTCATCAGTTTAAGGTACCAGGTTAACTATTCATTAGTTTATTAAGGTACCAGGCTAACTATTCATCAGTTTATTAAGGGACCAGGCTAACTATTCATCAGTTTAAGGTACCAGGCTAACTATTCATCAGTTTAAGGTACCAGGTTAACTATTCATTAGTTTATTAAGGGACCAGGCTAACTATTAATCAGTTTAAGGGACCAGGCTAACTATTCATCAGTTTAAGGGACCAGGCTAACTATTCATCAGTTTAAAGTACCAGGCTAACTATTCATCAGTTTATTAAGGGACCAGGCTAACTATTCATCAGTTTAAGGTACCAGGCTAACTATTCATCAGTTTAAGGTACCAGGCTAACTATTCATCAGTTTAAGGTACCAGGCTAACTATTCATCAGTTTATTAAGGTACCAGGCTAACTATTCATCAGTTTAAGGGACCAGGCTAACTATTCATCAGTTTAAGGTACCAGGCTAACTATTCATCAGTTTAAGGTACCAGGCTAACTATTCATCAGTTTATTAAGGTACCAGGCTAACTATTCATCAGTTTAAGGGACCAGGCTAACTATTCATCAGGTACCAGGCTAACTATTCATCAGTTTAAGGTACCAGGTTAACTATTCATCAGTTTAAGGGACCAGGCTAACTATTCATCAGGTACCAGGCTAACTATTCATCAGTTTATTAAGGTACCAGGCTAACTATTCATCAGTTTAAGGGACCAGGCTAACTATTCATCAGTTTATTAAGGTACCAGGCTAACTATTCATCAGTTTATTAAGGTACCAGGCTAACTATTCATCAGTTTATGAAGGGACCAGGCTAACTATTCATCAGTTTAAGGTACCAGGCTAACTATTCATCAGTTTATTAAGGTACCAGGCTAACTATTCATCAGTTTAAGGTACCAGGCTAACTATTCATCAGTTTAAGGTACCAGGCTAACTATTCATCAGTTTATTAAGGTACCAGGCTAACTATTCATCAGTTTATTAAGGTACCAGGCTAACTATTCATCAGTTTATTAATGTACCAGGCTAACTATTCATTAGTTTATTAAGGGACCAGGTTTAATCTGTTTAAGGGACCAGGCTAACTATTCATCAGTTTAAGGTACCAGGCTAACTATTCATCAGTTTAAGGGACCAGGCTAACTATTCATCAGTTTAAAGTACCAGGCTAACTATTCATCAGTTTATTAAGGGACCAGGCTAACTATTCATCAGTTTAAGGGACCAGGCTAACTATTCATCAGTTTAAGGTACCAGGCTAACTATTCATCAGTTTAAGGTATCAGGCTAACTATTCATCAGTTTATTAAGGTACCAGGCTAACTATTCATCAGTTTAAGGGACCAGGCTAACTATTCATCAGTTTAAGGTACCAGGTTAACTATTCATCAGTTTATTAAGGTACCAGGCTAACTATTCATCAGTTTAAGGTACCAGGCTAACTATTCATCAGTTTAAGGTACCAGGCTAACTATTCATCAGTTTATTAAGGTACCAGGCTAACTATTCATCAGTTTATTAAGGTACCAGGCTAACTATTCATCAGTTTATTAATGTACCAGGCTAACTATTCATTAGTTTATTAAGGGACCAGGCTAACTATTAATCTGTTTAAGGGACCAGGCTAACTATTCATCAGTTTAAGGTACCAGGCTAACTATTCATCAGTTTCATCAGGTACCAGGCTAACTATTCATCAGTTTTTAAGGTACCAGGCTAACTATTCATCAGTTTATTAAGGGACCAGGCTAACTATTCATCAGTTTAAGGGTACCAGGCTAACTATTCATCAGTTTATTAAGGGACCAGGCTAACTATTCATCAGTTTAAGGTACCAGGTTAACTATTCATCAGTTTAAGGTACCAGGTTAACTATTCATCAGTTTAAGGTACCAGGCTAACTATTCATCAGTTTAAGGTACCAGGCTAACTATTCATCAGTTTATTAAGGTACCAGGCTAACTATTCATCAGTTTATTAAGGTACCAGGCTAACTATTCATCAGTTTATTAAGGTACCAGGCTAACTATTCATCAGTTTTAAGGTACCAGGCTAACTATTCATCAGTTTAAGGTACCAGGCTAACTATTCATCAGTTTATTAAGGTACCAGGCTAACTATTCATCAGTTTAAGGTACCAGGCTAACTATTCATCAGTTTATTAAGGTACCAGGCTAACTATTCATCAGTTTATTAAGGTACCAGGCTAACTATTCATCAGTTTATTAAGGTACCAGGCTAACTATTCATCAGTTTAAGGTACCAGGCTAACTATTCATCAGTTTAAGGACCAGGCTAACTATTCATCAGTTTAAGGTACCAGGCTAACTATTCATCAGTTTAATGTACCAGGCTAACTATTCATCAGTTTAAGGGACCAGGCTAACTATTCATCAGTTTAAGGGACCAGGCTAACTATTCATCAGTTTAAGGTACCAGGCTAACTATTCATCAGTTTCACCAGGCTAACTATTTCAGTTTAAGGTACCAGGCTAACTATTCATCAGTTTAAGGGACCAGGCTAACTATTCATCAGTTTAAGGTACCAGGCTAACTATTCATCAGTTTTTAAGGGACCAGGCTAACTATTCATCAGTTTCATAACTATTCATCAGTTTAAGGACCAGGCTAACTATTCATCAGTTTAAGGGACCAGGCTAACTATTCATCAGTTTATTAAGGGACCAGGCTAACTATTCATCAGTTTAAGGGACCAGGCTAACTATTCATCAGTTTAAGGGACCAGGCTAACTATTCATCAGTTTAAGGACCAACTAACTATTCATCAGTTTAAGGGACCAGGCTAACTATTCATCAGTTTATTAAGGTACCAGGCTAACTATTCATCAGTTTAAGGTACCAGTCTAACTATTCATCATCAGTTTATTAAGGTACCAGGCTAACTATTCATCAGTTTATTAAGGGACCAGGCTAACTATTCATCAGTTTAAGGTACCAGGCTAACTATTCATCAGTTTAAGGTACCAGGCTAACTATTCATCAGTTTATTAAGGGACCAGGCTAACTATTCATCAGTTTAAGGGACCAGGCTAACTATTCATCGTTTATTAAGGTACCAGGCTAACTATTCATCAGTTTATTAAAGGTACCAGGCTAACTATTCATCAGTTTAAGGTCCAGGTTAACTATTCATCAGTTTAAGGTACCAGGTTAACAATTATCACAATTCATCAGTTTATT
>NW_025746697.1:0-92783 GCF_021184085.1 Oncorhynchus gorbuscha
TTTTAAGTCATTTAGCAAGGCGCTCTTATCCATAGCGACTTACAAATTGGTGCATTCACCTTATGACATCAGTGGAACAGTCACTTTACAATAGTGCATCTAAATCTTAAAGGGGGGGGGGGTGAGAAGGATTACTTATCCTATCCTAGGTATTCCTTAAGAGGTGGGGTTTCAGGTGTCTCCGGAAGGTGGTGATTGACTCCGCTGTCCTGGCGTCGTGAGGAGTTTGTTCCCACCATTGGGGGCCAGAGCAGCGAACAGTTTTGACTGGGCTGGCGGGAACTGTACTTCCTCAGTGGTAGGGAGGCGAGCAGGCCAGAGGTGGATGAGCGCAGTGCCCTTGTTTGGGTGTAGGGCCTGATCAGAGCCTGGAGGTACTGAGGTGCCGTTCCCCTCACAACTCCGTGAGGCCAAGCACCATGGTCTTATGAAATGCTGTAGCGATTTTTAACAGAATATTTAAAAGTAGGGAGTAGGAGTAACAGTTAAATCAGGGCCTACAATGATTGGTTGATGATATTAACACAGGGGTTCTAAAGCTGGATCAGATTCCCTGACCTATCTCCATCTGACATTTCTGCCAAGGACTTCTTGAATGATAGGGCCCTCAACTGGTCAAAGGCCTTTTCGGCGTCCAGAATGTGAAAGCAGGGTCCAGATAGGTAACTATCTGAGAATACATAATATTGAAGAGGCGCTGATTGAAGAATGAGTTTCATAATTAGGAATCTAAAAGCAGGTCCAAATCCGAATGGACCAATTTGCCAATTAAAGTGCTAAGCCTGTTAGCCAGAGTTTTTGCTAGAATCTTTGGTCTGTATTAGATATTGGTCTGTATGACCCTACCTCTTCTGGATGCTCTTATGTATGTATAGCTAATAGGCAGCTTCATCAGAAGTGAAGGGAGCTCCATCTAATTGGCCTGAACCAACATTTTGTGCAGGTAGGAAGGCATGTTGCTGAATGTTTCTTTCTTCACCAGGAGTATCCATCTGAAGGCCCAGTGCCCTCTTTAGAGATTTAATTGTTTCTCCATTTCATCAAGAGATATTTCCCCTTATTCAGGAAGTTAGAATCTTCCTGGTTGGGCAGAAGAAAGAAATTACAGTCATCCAAAAAATGTTTGCATATTAAGGGTGAGATCCGCTTTAGATATATAGAGTCTCATAAAACTGCGGAATCTGTCATTGATGTCTTGGGGGAAGAGAGTAATTCCCCAGATGTCGTTAACCCTGTGAATCATTAGTGCTCATTTTTCAAAGTTGTCTGGTGAGTAATTTGTGTGGTTGTCATCAAACTTAAATATTTTTAACATGAGAAAGACATAATTTGTGCTGAGAAGAGAATCTGATTATATTCAAATTTTAAGATGAATTTTTAATGTTTCTCATAGATAGATTGTCTAGCATTCTCCCTATCAAATAAAGTGATTTGTATCAGTTTTCTCTGTTTTGCACACCACTCTGGCCTGAAAGGAGATGATACAGCCTCTCAGATAAGCCTTCAGTGCTTCCACAATAATGCTGGGGAGGTCTCTGTGTTATTACACAGTGTCAAAGAAAAATATAATTTGATATTTAAGATATTCACAGAATGTTGGTTCTGTGAGGGCTGATTTAACCTCCAGACCCTCTCGTTTGGACAATACCACCCAATCAGGGAGAAGGTGAGTGGACTAACGGTCAGTTATAATATCATGATACCTCACATTACAAGTATGGGAGTGAATCTGGCATCCAAAAATTAGTCGGGTCAGTGTAAGCCTTGTGAACATGAGAGTAAAAGGGAGAGTATTCCCTACCATTAGGGTTAACGATCCTCCATATATCAAATAGTTAAATTTTATCTTAGGTATTAAGTTAGCTTGAATAGGGTAGAAATTCGCCGGGTGAGGATCTATTCAATATTGGTCTAGCACACAGTTGAGTCCCCTCCAATGACCAGGTTAGTATATAGAATGTATCAGATCAGGCAAGACTCTTTGTGAAAAAAGGTTGTCAATGTTTGGCCCATAGATATTTGGTAAGATTACTGGTGAGTGGTTTCTCTCTGCAATCACATGCCGCTCTTTATCCTCAATAAAGTGGTTTTATGTAGAAAGGGAAATACTTTCCGTACAGATAACTGTGCCTCTCGTTTTGGCAGAAAGTTAAAGTGATACACTTGCCCCACCTACAACCAGAGGTCTGCTATGAGATTATTCTTCAGATGAGTTTCTGCAAAATATAATATCAGACGAGAGTGCTTTCAAGTGGGCTAGGACCTTGCCCCTCTTAATTGGTTCGTTTAAACCCTTGACATTCAGTGATATTAGCCCAACCCTCCTCGTTTCTTAGTTCCTATGATGTGCTGCCATGTAACCCGATAAAGGTAAAAGCACCAAACCATCACGATCAGCATATGTAGCACTACACCGAGCATTAAACTCCAACCACCCTCCCCCTGCAAACACCTTCTCCCCCCATCAACCCATTTAACAGACGTAACACAAACAGGAGAGAGAAAAAGGAAAAATAAAATAATAAACATTGTGTGCAGTCTTAAAAAGCCTTGTGTGACCTCGAACAAGAGGTAAAACAAAAATAAAATCCCAACTATCGTTCACCTCTCACTATTCTAGAACTTCTACTAACATATAAGACTGAGAAACTCCCACTTGATGAGTGTTTCAGTTAGCATCAATAACCTAAACCCGAATAGATTTACCCAATTTAAACATTAGCATTTTAAAGCGTCATCCTCGTTGATCAAGAGATAAGCAAGATATAGCCTCGGATTATATTGCTAGCACTGCCGAGTCAAAAAATAAACCATCCGCAACCGACATAATCAATGTACCTTTACATTTGTGGATTCAGGAGATCGGAACAAAATTGTGAGTGTGATTCCCCATAAAAAAAAAATATGTTTAATAAAAAATAAAAAAATATACACACACACACACACACACACACATATACATACACATGTACACATATGTATATGTATACATATCCACACAAAGAAATCATATACTAAAATATATTTAAAGAATATGTATATACATCCATATGCACATATACACATACCAACATTCATATCCCAGAATAACAATCTACACTGATTTAAAATATACACATACATAATACTAAAATGCTAAGAAAATAGTAATAGAGTATAAATATGATATATATGCGCACACCTACGAGACATAACCGCGAGGGCCGGGAGAGGAGCACGGCCAGACAAGGGCAAAGCGGCAACATCCAACCTGCCAGCCAGGTGTCTGCCCCTCCACCCACTCCCCCAGTCCCCTGCAGCAATATATAAATGGTATGGTATTAAAGACTGTCTGGGATGTAAAACAAATAGCAAACAAACAAAGTCAGGGAATATAAGTAGAGTCTGCATCCGAAAGTGTCAGTGATCAAACCTGGAAGTAAAAATATGCATCGCTGAGCCGCCGGGATGAAATTAATTTAACGATTAAATGAGAAGCTCGACACCCATTCGTAGTCCTCAGCCTCTTTTCTATACTTTCGTGTATTATTGATGGACTATCGTTTTCACCCAATATGGTATATGATATGGTTAGATCCACAGGCAGGCTAACACGCAATGATAGGCACTCTAGCCTGTCTGGGGGGGTTGGTGTGTCAACTCCCCGGATCGTTCTCGTCTGGTGAGGAAAGTCAAATCTTCTCACCGGGCAGGTGGTCTTAGTCTTGCAGGGAAAAAGTAGGCTAAGGCGGGCTGGAGGTTGTAGAGAGTTTGGTCATGACATCTCTGCTGGTCGGCGCGATGCTTTGCCACGTGGGCTGTCCTCATATACAGGAATGGATGCCCTTTATGTGACAGGTTGCCCCTCTTCAAGCTTCACACGCAGGATAAGATCCTTGGTCTTGAAACTGTGACAACAACAGCGATGGTGCTAAGTGAAGGCATTGGCGAGGTCCAGGCACTCTCGGACAAGGGAGAGATAGTCAGCTGAGGATCAAATCCACGACATCCGATCCCATTGCATCCTTCAATGGCTTGGCAGAAGAAGATGGTGGGCGAAACTGTAACCTCACCTCCTCACCAGACCAACAGCAGAAGTTATTACGTCCTGGATCGGCCCTCCAGATCCACCACTTTCTGAAATCTGCCTCTGCACAGTATCCTGCAATGGCCGTGCATAACTTCTCCTAACTCGTCGATCCTACCAACGTTGAATTAGAAACTTTCTCAAGGTCCCTGTCTCTGGCCTGGCTTGACAGTTGAATGATGTCGATTTTGGTGTAGTTCTAAGCAATAGTGGCCTTAAGATCCTCAGCTATAGCAACAATAGCTCCCCAAAAGCCGTTAGTTCTGGTGTCACATTGTTGCATGTGCCTCACTTCATGTCTGTCTCTCATTTGTTTAATTGAGAGTACTTTGCGCCTCATTTGTGGATTTATTGTCCTTTGGTGGCTGGGAGATTCGATCCAGCAACCTTTTCAGTTAATGGCCAATGCGCTAACCACTAGGCTGCCCTGCTGCATGTATGTATATGTTCATGAGTTTCAGTGATTGATCGAAAAGAAAACCCTTTCACAGTCAGAGGCAGGAGTAAGGCCTCTCTCCATGTGGTATGATTCTCTGATGACCTTTTACGCTGAGATGCTGTTGTGAAGGCGTTTTACACAGTCTGAGCAGGAGTAAGGCTTCTCTCCTGTCACCTGTTCATGTGTTTTAAGGTGCCCAGTTGAGGAAAGTAAGCCCCACAGTCAGGCAGAATAAGGCTTCTCTCCTGTGTGTGTTCACTGATGGGCACAGCTGAGATATGCTGTTTGCGGCGTTTTACCCAGTCTGAGCAGGAGTAAGGGCTTCTCTCCTGTATGCTATCCGTTCATGTGTTTTTAAGTGGCCCAGTTGAGAGAAAGTCTCACAGTCAGAGCAGGGTAAAACTACTCTGTATGGACACATTATATGTTTAAAGCTGTAGCCCATTGAAAAAAACTCTTTCCACAGTCAGAGCCTTTATTGAAAGCAGTCCTTTGTTTAAGGTGCCCAGTTGAAGAAAACTGCGCCCCACAGTCAAACAGGATGAGGAAGAAACTTCTCTATATGACCTCTCTGATGACCTGTCATGAAGACCTTGATGTTAGAAATTCTTCCCACAGTCAGTACAGGAATACAGATTCTCTCAACTGTGAATTTTACAGTCAATATTTTACTTTGAAAAAGTGGGAAAATCTGCTTTACAATGTCAGACAGTGATGAGACCTCTTGATCTCTAGCGATCTTCTGCTGTTGCTCTCTGGATGTGAGAATGTCTCAACATGGTCTCCTGTGTGAACAACATCAGAAGAACCAGTCAGTTGGTGTGATATACAGTGGAGAACTCAAAGTAATTTAATGTACAAAAATCCTGCAGTGTTTCCCTACCACAAAGCAGCATGTAGAATTCTGTCATTTTTATCTATAGAGGAATCTGAAACAAAAATCCATTAAATCACATGATTTTTAGTAGCATTGAGTTTGCATTAGTATTTGATCACCTACCAACCAGTAAGAATTCCGGCTCTCACAGACCTGTTAGTTTTTCTTTAAGAAGCCCTCCTGTTCTCCACTCATTACCTGTATTAACTGCACCGGTTTGAACTCGTTACCTGTATAAAAGACACCTATCCACACACTCAATCAAACAGGCTCCAACCTCTCCTGTGTCCAAGACCAGAGGCTGTGTAGACATCAGGGAAATTGTAGACCTGCCCAAGGCTAGGATGGGCTACAAGACAATAGAGCAAGCAGCTTGGTGAAGGCAACAACTGTTGGCGCAAATATTGGAAAATGGAAGAATTTCAAGATGGTCAATCACCCTCGCGGTCACGAGGGCTGACCGCAGATCTCTGCCTTGCCGGGCATCAATGATCATTAAGGAAGGTGAGGGATCAGCCCCAGAACTACCCGGCAGGTACCGGGTCAGCCCGGCCTGAGAGAGGCTGGGACCACAGTCTCTCAAAAAAACCTTCAGTAACGCACTCGCCGTCATGGGTGCAAATCCTGCCAGCGCACGCGAGGTCCCCTGCTCAAGCTAGCGCATGTCCAGGCCCGTCTGAAGTTTGCCAATGACCATCTGGATGATCCAGAGGAGGAATGGGGAGAAGAGTCATGTGGTCTGATGAGACCAAAAATAGAGCTTTTTGGTCTACAACTCCCTCTCGCCGTGGTTGGAGGAAGAGGAAGGATAGAGTACAGCCCCAAGAACACCATCCCAACTGTGAAGCATGGAGGTGGAAACATAGTTCTTTGAGGATGCTTTTCTGCAAAGGGACAGGACGAGCCACCGTATTGAGGAGGATGGATGGGACCATGTATCGCAAGATCTTGGCCAACAACCTCCTTCCCTCAGTAAGAGCATTGAAGATGGGTCGTGGATGGTCTTCCAGCATGACCATGACCCAAACACACAGCCAGGTGGCTTCCACTAAGGGTGGCTCCGTAAGAAGCATCTCAAGATTCCTAGGTGGTCTGGCCAGTCTCCAGACATAGACCCATTAAACATCTTTGGAGGGGCTGAAGTCCCGTGTTGCAGCGCGACAGCCCCCGAAACCTGAAGGATCTGGAGAAGGTCTGCATGGAGGAGTGGGCCAAAATCCCTGCTGCAGTGTGTGCAAGCCCTGATCAAGAACCAAGGAAGCATTAACCAGTCTCTCTGTAATTGCAAACAAAAGTTATGTGCAAATATTAAGTTCTGCTTTTCTGATGTATCAAATACTTATGTCATGCAATAAAATGCAAATGATTTAATTAAAAAAAAAAATCATGCAATGTGATTTTCTGGTTTTTGTTTTAGATTCCGTCTCTCACAGTTGAAGTGTACCTATGATAAAAATTACAGACCTCTACATGCTTTGTAAGTAGGAAAACCTGCAAATCGGCAGTGTGTCAAATACTTGTTCTCCCCACTGTACATCTCATCAATGTATTTATGAAGCCCCTATTACATCCAAAGTTATTCAAACAGCTTAACAGAAACCCAACCTAAAATCTAAAGAGCAAGTATGCCCATATCTTCTAAAAGCAGTGGAGGCCCAAAGACTCCTGAAAGCAGAAACCTAAATGTGTGAGAAAGAGACCAGAGGCTCAGGGGTGGCCAGTCTTCTTCTTGCTGTATCAGGTGAAATAGGTACTTGGTGGGTTAGCCACAATCAAGAGGTCAGTGTCTGATGGTAAAAGTTTAAAGCTAAAACCATGTTAATAGTTTGTGGACATTATGAGCCTTACTGTATTTAAAGCTATTTGATGCGACCTCAGTGTCCCAGTGAATAAAACATTCACTGACAATACTGGTGTCAAACCATGAAAGTATAAATGGCATGAAATAATATTTACCTTCTCATTGAAACAGTTCATTCAACAGAAACAGTTCTACTGCAACTTTTCCTTACACAGTGGGAAGTTGAATGAACTAAACTTAGTTGAGACATAATACCACGAGGAAACACATGTTCCAATCTTCTACTCCTCTTCTTCATCTTTAATGTTGACATTCAAGCTCCCAGTGTTCATTCAGTCTTCCAGCTTCACTGATGCCATCTGGACCATATGGTACAGACTGGACTTCCCTGTAACAATCAGGACCCAGTGAGTGGGTTTGGACTCAGTGTGGAAGGAGAGAGGCAGGCTGGAGTTTGTCTCCTGTTGATCTTTACCGGCCTCAGACTTAATTCTAGTCCCCAGTAACAATGAACAGAACAAAGTTCATATTTTCTAAGACAGTTCTGGCACTTTCTTGTCTCTAAAAACATATTATGTAGTTATTGTTAATTGATCCTAATTCAGTGCTTAGCAGACTGAAATAGATACATTACTATTTATATTTGGTGCAACAAACACAATACTGTTGAGGTAATATTCTAGAAGACATAGACTCAACCAGTGAACATTTGGGGTGAACTGTCCAAGTCAAGCACTGATCCATTTCAATAGATCATTAACTAAAACGTGACAACAAACATGGATTCTTCATTGAATAAATTATCACTCTTAGATAGGCCACAAGGATAGTGTGTCTATAGTTTAGATTTCCTCAATTCACATAAATGCATGATTACCTTTGAGTACAGGTTTAGTATGTATTGGGCAGAACTAACATATTTTCACACTGTGAATAATAGTGTCTTCGCATTATTGTATCAAAAATCAATAATAAAATAAAAATACCAAACGTGTTATTACCTGAATGGATTTGTTACCTAGCAGCATAGAAGGTATTACATGATATTTGATATTAGACAGTATGTATGTTATTACATACCAGTGATAAAAAAATAGAGACACAATATTGTCTTCTTAACATCACAGTTCTTCCCATATCTTTATTCTGAAGAAAGGTTGTAGTGCCTACTAGACTTTCCTGCTACCAACTATGGTAGTGAGTACCCACAACCATGGTAGTGGTACCCCAACTATGGTAGTGGTACCCTACAACTATGGTAGTGGGTACACCAACTGTGGTGGTGGTGCACCAACCCTATGGTGGTAGGTACCGCACTATGGTGGTAGAGTGCACAGCTATGTGATGGTAGTGCAATATATGGTAGTGAATTTTACTAGCTATGGTAGTGATGCACCAACTATATGAGTGATGCACCAATAACATGGTAGTGGGTACTATTGTGTAATAGTATACCAACTATGGTAGTGAGAGGAAGCCCACTGGCAGCAGGTGAAGATAGCTGCGAGAAGGTCTTTGGCCGACATTCAGCAAATGTTCTGGTCAATGAAGCATCCGATACAGTTTCTGTTCCAGAACTAAAATTTGTTATAAACAAGAGTGGACTAAGTTTTGTAGACTTTACCCTAAGCAAAAAAAAATATTCGGTGCAATCGTCCGTGCATTCAAGATCCTTGAGATGGCCTTTCCCATTATCCCAGTGCCATTTTGTATTTATTAGGGATCCCCATTAGCTGCTGCCAAGGCAGCCCCTACTCCAGCTACTCTTGTCCCCAGCACAAGGTGCATCATGTGTAATGATGATCATGCCATTTAATCAGCTTCTTGATATGCCACACCTGTCAGGTGGAAGGATTGTCTTGGCAAAGGAGAAAATCTACTAAAAAAGGATGTACACAAATTTGTGTACAAAATTTGAGCAAGCAATGATCCATTTCTGCAGTGCAATTGACAACGTGGCTATAAATGATAAAAAGCCCACCTTAATGAAGCATTTTACCCACGTGCCTCAGCTCATCCACCTCACTAGCTTCGGGTAGCTGTATACCAATAGAGAGTACCTAGTATAAATCCTAATTCGCTAAAAACACATAGCAGTCAAATAGGAAAATGGTTCAATAATTTCTCTCAGGGGATTTTAGAAACACTTAAACAAGGGCTGTATGTTTCATGTAGGCCTACCCTGGTGTTTTGATAACCATAAATCTCTCTAGGACAAATCATCAATATATTTGCCCTGTATTTACCCCCACAAAAATGACATGTAATTAGCTGCTAATGTGGCTATAATAACAACAAAATTCTGATGGTCTAGACAAGACTGCCAAATCGAGACAAAAAGGTAAGGATCTCTGGATTAAATAATGTTAACCAAATTTAGTAATGAATAAATAGGCTAAATGTTTAAATTATTAATTCTCTAGACTGTCTTGTGCAAGTTTTAAATTGACACAATACCTGTTAGCAAAAGGTGTCAGCTAGAGATGATGTGCAGGAGCTTGCAGGGTTTGTAGTTTAGCATGGCAGCGTCTACTTTGACACTAATCACCGTTTTCAAATCAGAGAAGAAATACAGTCTAATATATTGATAAGTCACCTTGTCCAAGAGAAATGTACACAGTTATCAAAACATCACGCCAGAGTAAGCCTACACGAAACATTTGGTAGAAATTATGTACATATATATGGAGGAACATAAATACTGTAACACACAAGAGAGATACACATATAGAGTGCATTTGCCATTCTGGTAAAATGCATTGTCTATTATAGGAGAGGAGAACAGGAGGCCATAGATGTATAGTCTGCTGATCTTGAACAACCACATGAAGAGGCGACACATGGTCCAAGCTATCCTAGGCGCCATACACAAGGTCAGAAGGGATATACAAGGAGGGGTCAGCCATTGACCAACTGATGGATTATAGACATAACTCACATATTCTTAGGACATGGAGATGCTGAAGGAATGACAGGAGACACAGTCTGCTGATCCAAGATAAAGACACATTGAGCTAAGTGCAGGGACCAGCAAGCCTAGAAAATAGAGGAATGTATAGTATTTTTAGTATAGCTGAGCACGCTAAAAACAGAGGGACACATAGTCTGCTGACCCTAGATAACACACATACAGAAGAACGCATTAGCTGAGTGCAGGGACAAAGCAAGGGTCTTGTCATCATTATAATCTGACCCGGAAAGCAGATATGAGCGTTATTGGGCCGAGACCAAGCAGGATGCTGCAGTTGGGATGTAACTTCATTTACATGTGGGATGGACTCATATATGTTTGTATGTGTATAAATCAGAGCGGGTGCTCTGAAAAAGGTGTGTGTTCCGCGGACCACTCCGGCAAATACGTTGTATTAAAAAGTCTATTGTTGAATTCACCAGTTCTTGTAAAAACGTCATTTGAACTTGATTTTCCATTAAACACAGCCCTTATGTTAAGTGCTTCTAAAAGTAATTTAAATGAACAATTTGAACCATATGATAAACAAAAATGGAAATATCACACTTACATAAGAATTCAGACCCTTTACTCCGTACTTTGGTTTTATTATTTTAATATTATTGTAATGTGAGGACTTTTTGTTGTTAGCGTTTGGTTATGTTTCTTTGGGTTTGGGGTGTGTGTGTGTGTGGGAGGAGGGGGGTTTGATTGTTGATTGCTCTATTTGGAACTAATGAATGTGTAAAATATATATATATAAATAAGAACGATGGAGGCCACTGTGTTCTTGGGGACCTTCAGCGCTGCATAAATGTATTGGTTCCCTTCCCCAGATCTGTGCCTCGACACAACCCTTTTCCTTGGAGCTCTACAGGCAATTCCTTCAACCTCATGGCTTGGATTTTGCTCTGACACGCGGGATCTTATATAGACAGGTGTGTGCCTTTCCAAATCATGTTCAATCAATTTCATTTATAACCGGTGGACTCTAATTAAGTTGTGAAGAGTCTCTAGGATGATCAATGGAAACAGGATGCACCTGAGCTCAACGTCAAGTCTCATAGCAAGGGTCTGAATTCTTACACTACTTCAAACGTTTTAGAACACCTACTCATTCAAGGGTTTTCTTTATTTTTACTATTTTCTTCATTATAGAACAATAGTGAATACATACAACTATGAAATTACATTTGAAATCATGTAGTAAATAAATAAAAAAAGTTAAGTCAAAGTATATTTTATATTTGATTCTTCAAATAGTCACCTTTGCCTTCATGACAGCTTTTCATTCTCTCAATAGCTTCATGGGAATTCCTTTCCAACCGTCTTGAAGGGTTCCCACATATGCTGAGCACTTGTTGTTGGCTGCTAGTCGCTCTGGATAGGCGCCTGCTAAATGACTTAAATGTAATGTAATGTAGAACTTTTAAAACACTGGCAGTTTGTCTACTTCCTTCTTTAAATTTACTACCACTTGCGCTACCCCTACCCCAGTCATGGCCCCTGCCACCCCCAACAGCAGTCAAGCCTCCCCATTTTCTCCTTCCCCCAAATAAGATAGCTGATGTTCTAAAGGCTGCAAAATCCTGTGCCCAAATCAGCTGGGCTTGACAATCTGGACCCCTCTTTCTAAAATGATCCACCGCAATTGTTGCAACCCTATTACTAGCCTGTTCAACCTCTCTCTTCATTATCGTCTGAGATCTCCAAAGGTTGGCTGCCAAGGTCATCCCCCTCTTCAAGGGGGAGACACTCCCTAGATCAACGGTTACAGACCTACATCTATCCTGCCCTGCCTTTCTACGGTCTTTGAAAGGCAAGTTAAACAGATCACAGACTATTCCAATCCCACCGTACCTTCTCCGCTATGCAATCTGGTTTCGAGCTGGTCATAGGTGCACCTCAATACGCTCAAGGTCCTAAAAGATATCACCGCCATCGATAAGAGACAATACTGGCCATCCGTGTTCATCGCGACCTGGCCAAGGCTTCGACTGTCAATCACCACATTCTTATGGGCAGACTCAACAGCCTTGGTTTCTCAAATGACTGCCTCGCCTGGTTCCTGAACTTCACTTCCTCTGGTAGAATTCAGTATGTCAAATCCCGGAGGGCCTGTTGTCCGGACCTCTGGCAGTTTCTATGGGGTGCCCATGGTTCAATACTCAGGCTGACTCTCTTCTCTGCTTATACATCAATGATGTCTCTCTTGCTGCTGGTGATTCTCTGATCCACCTCATAGCAAGAAACCATTCTGTATACTTCTGGCCCTTCTTTGGACACTGTGTTACCTAACCTCCAGGCAGGCTTCAATGCCCATACAACTCTCCTTCTGTGGCCTCCCAACTGCTCTTAAATGCAAGTAAAACTAAATGCATGCTCTTCAGCCGATCACTGCCCTCACCTGCCCGCCTGTCCAGCATCACTACTCTATGGATGGTTCTGACTTAGTGGACCATTGTAATGTGGACCATTACAAATACCTAGGTGTCTGGTTAGACTACTAAGCCGTCCTTCTAGACTCACATAAAGCATCTCAATCTAAAACTAAATCTAGAATCAGCTTCCTATTTCTATAAAGCCTCCTTCACTGCTGCCAAACACCACCCTCATAACACTGACTATCCTACCGATTTTTGACTTCCGCAATATAATTACCAAAATAGCCTCCAGCACTATCACAGTGCCATCCATTTGACACCAAAGCCCCATATACTACCCCACCACGGCGACCTGTATGCTCTCGTTGGCTGGCCCTAGCTTCTGTTTATTCGCCAAACCTACTTGCTCCAGTCGTCTATAAGTCTTTGCTAGGTAAGCCCAACTTATCTCAGCTCCCGGGTCACCATAGCAGCACGAGCTCCAGCAGGTATATTTCACTGGTCAACCTCAAAGCCAATTCCTCCTTGTGGCAGCAGAGAACTGGAAGGAAGAGCGACCAATGACCTGGGCAATTGCAAAAATCAATGAAGCTGGAGACTCATATTTCCCTCACTAACTGCAGCACCAGCTATCAGAACAGCTCACAGTCACTGCACCTGTACATAGCCCATCTGTAAAGCCCATCCAACTACCACATCCCCAGACTGTTATTTATGTTTTGCTCCACTTCACACCACTCCAGTGTTTAATTGCTAAATTGTAATTACTTAGCCACTATGGCCTATTTGTTAACTTACCTCATTTGCACACACTGCATATAGATTTTTCTGTTGTATTTATTGACTGTCACGTTTGTTTATTCCATGTGTAACTCTCTCTGTCTTTGTTGTTTGTGTCCTTTTTGCTTTGTTTTATCTTGGCCAGATCGCAGTTGTAAATGAGAACATGTTTTCAAGCGCTGGCCTACCTGGTTAAATAAAGGTTACATTGAAGAAATGTAATACTCTGAGCACTCCAGATGTCCCTGTGAATAAAACAAATGCTGACAATGCACTTGTAGAAACCATGCAGGTCTCCAGTAGCATGAAATAGCATCTACCTTCTCATTGAAACAGTTCATCATGAAACAGTTCTACTGCAACTTTTAATGCACAGTGGGAAGTTGGAATGAACAACAAACTTCTTACCATGAGAAACCTCTTCTTCATCTTTAATGTTTGACATTCAGCTCCAGTGTTTAGGCTGCAGTCTTCCAGCTTCACTAGTGCCATCTCTGGATCCTGCAGTGCAAACTGGGCTCCACTGTCACAATCAGGACTCAGTGACTGTAGGTTTGTACTCAGTGTGGAAGGAGAGTGGCAGGCTGGGTTTGTACTCAGTGTGGAAGGAGAGTGGCAGGCTGGAGTTTGTACTCAGTGTGGAAAGGAGAGTGGCAGGCTGGGTTTTGTACTCAGTGTGGAAGGAGAGTGGCAGGCTGGGTTTGTCCTCACTGTTGAGGTTAACGGCCTCAGACTTAATCACAAAAAGATAGGTCTGTAGTAATAAAGACAAACAGACACAGAGTTATTTTCTTGACAGTTCTGGCACTTTATTCCCTAAAATATATATTATATTTCTTGTTAAATTATCTAATTCAGTGCTTGACTTGGACGGAAATAGGTGCCATGCTCATTTTGGGTGCCGGTAATGTTTATCTTTAGGAGCAGGAGCTACACATGACTTTTGAGCTAATATTCTGTAAAGAGGAACATTACATTTACATTGCAGTCATTTTAGCAGCGCTCTTATCCAGGGACTTAAGAACATGATCTCAAGCAGTAGAAATGTAAGTATTCTCCGGTGAGCTCCTGTCCAAATTACGCACGGATCTCATTTCAGGTAGCTAAACATTAATATCAAATGGGACTAACGTAGGACTAGATCGGGTGTACTACACTGAGGCTGTTAGTGGAGCAGGTTGAAGTTCGTGAGTCCACATCATAACAAACTTTTTTTTTTTAAATTTAATTTTACCTTTATTTAACTAGGCAAGTCAGTTAGAAAAAAATTCTTATTTTCAACGGCCTAGGAACAGTGGGTTAACTGCCTGTTCAGGGGCAGAACGACAGGTTGTACCTTGTCAGCTCGGGATTTAAACTTGTAACGCTCTAACCACTAGGCTACCCTGCCCCAAGCACGCCAAGACAATTGTGAAGAGAACACGACAAATCCTATTCCTCTCAGGAGACTGGAACTGTTGGCATGGGTTTCTCAGATCCTCAAAGGTTCTACAGCTGCACCATCGAGAGCATCCTGTCTGGTTGCATCACTGCTTGAGTATGGCAGCTGCTTAGCCTCTGACTGCCAAGGCACTACAGAGGGTAGTATGTACAGCTCAGTACATCCCGGGGCCAAGCTTCCTGCATCAGGACCTCAAAACCAGGCGGTGTTGGAGGAAGGCCCTAAAATTGTCCAAAGACTCCAGCCACCTAAGTCATAGACTGTTCTCTCTGCTACCGGACAGCAAGTGGTGCCAGGCACCAAGTTTAGGACCAGAGGCTTCTAAACACCTTCTAACCCCAAGCCTGAAGACTCCTGAACAGCTAATCAAATGGCTGACTGGACTATTTGCATTTGCGCCCCACCCAACTGCTGCTACTCTCTTATCTATGCATAGCCACTTTAATAACTCTACCTACATGTACATAAGTACCTCGACACAGTGCCCCACATTGACTGTACCCCTGTATATTGCTCTGCTATTGTTATTTAATGCTGCTCTTTAATTATTCTTCTCTTACTTTTTCTAAGGTATTTTCTTAAAATGCATTGTTGGTTAAAGGGCTTGTAAGTAAGCATTTCACTTTAGGTCTACACACACCTGTTGTATTCCGGCTCATGTGACAAAAATGTGATTTGAAAACATTAATTCATTTCACGTAGACACACAACGTAAAACGCACATAGTAGATTTCATAAATTGACATAAAATGACTCAAAACCATGTAGTACATTGCAAAGGTCACTGTTTGTTTTTAGGCAGCACTGTCACTATTTTCCTGAACAACCGCGTCTTCATTGTATTATTTCAATCAAAAGACAATTGTATTACAGTTTACACTACAGTAACCAGACCGAGAGGGCCGCCATTTACCAGCTCCGTTAATTTTTACAAAACCAATAACATGCATCAACAAAAAATCTCAAATAAATGGATTCTTTATGAAATTACCTTGAGAAAAATGTACATCCCTCAGACAAACCCAAAGTCTCTAGCTATGTAACTTGTAAATAGTTAACCACATTCTTCGCTCAGTTTTTGACAAAAATTACACATCAAACGTGACAATACCTTAATGGATTTGTTACCTAGCATGGAATGACATGTTCTTTCGACGTATAAAGTTTAAACGCTATTACATACCTGCCGTAGTAAATTGAAACGGACACATATAAGGTTATCTTCTTGACTGCATCGTTCTGGCGCTTTCTTTATTCTGAAGAATGGTGCCCGCGTGCCCCTTGAACTTCCTGTTCCCCACTACAGTGCAACCTTCCGTGCATTCCGGGATCTTAGGATGGCCTATCCATGCCACAAGAAGGCGGTAGATGCTACTACTAATGCCGCCACCTCCTCAGTGGTGTAAACTAAAGAACTTAAGTAAAAAAAAAGTATTTAGAGATGACAAAAGCAGTTTTCTTTGAAAAATAAATGAATATTTATTTATAGGACATGCTTAGAGCAAATGCACCTCTAACTAAATGTAACTCCAAAGGAACTGTAAATTTAAAGAATAGTTCAATCAAATTACAAATGTCCACCTTGGTTTCTTCACCCTGTATACAATCCAAATAATGTGCACTTCAACCCAGTGAAGTTCTGAAGATGGAGGACTTTCAGTACAGCAGTGTTCCCCAATCCTGGTCCCAAGGTGTACATGTATTTTTGCCCTCACACTCACATACCTTATTCAGTTCAAAGGCTTGAGTTGATTAGTTGAATCCCAGTGTGCTGAGTATAGTCCCTCAGTATAGTCCCAGTAGTACAGTATAGAAGGGGCAGGCGGAGCGGTCTTCTGGTCACGCACCGATCCCAAACATACTGCTCGCTAATATCAGTCTCATGACAACAAGGTAGACAACATCCGAGCAAGGGTTGCCTTCCAGAGCCGTCAGAGATTGTAACATTCTTTGTTTCACGGAAACATGGCTCCACTCTGGATACGTCATCAGAGCCGGTACAGCCACTGGCTTCTTCACGCATTCAGCATGACAGAAACAAACATCTCTCTGGTAAGAACAAGGGGCGGGGTGTATACACTGATTAACGAGCGGGGTGTGATCATAACAAAACACGGAATTCAAGTCCCTTTTGTTCACCTGACCTAGAATTCCTTACAATCAAATGTCGACCGTATTATCTACCAAGAGAATTCTCTTCGATCATAATCAGTCGTGTATATTCCCCCACAAGCAGACACATTGTAATACGGCCCTAAAATAACTTAATTTGACTCTATGTAAACTGGAAACCACATATCCTGAGGCTGAATTTATTGTAGCTGGGGATTTTAACCAGACTAATCTGAAAACAAGGCTCCTAAATTCTATCAGTATATCGAATGCGCGACCAGGCTGTAAAACCCTGGATCATTGTTATTCTAACTGAATATATAAAGCCCTCCCCCGCCATCCTTTGGCAAATTTGATTTGACTCCATTTGTTGCTCCCAGTCTACAGACAGCCTTCACAAGCAAGGCGCCTGTGCTCAGGTCTCTGTTCAACAGCTGAGTCCGACCAATCAGATTCCACTTCAGATTGCGTCGATCACTGTGTCGAATCACGTGGACTGGGATATGTTCCACATATCGTCGGAAAATAACATTGATGAATACGCTGATTCGGTGAGTGAGTTTATTAGCAAGTGCATCGGTGATGTTGTACCCACAGCGTCTATTAAAACATTCCCCAACCAGAAACCGTGGATGATGGCAGCATTCGCGCAAAACTGAAAAGCGTGAACCACTGCTTTTAATCAGGGCAAGGTGACCGGAAACATTACCGAATACAAACAGTGGAGCTATTCCCTCCGCAAGGCAATCAAACAAGCTAAGTGTCAATACAGAGACAAAGCAGAAGTTCAATTCAACGGCTCAGACATAGAGGTATGTGGCAGAGTCTACAGTCAATCACGGACTCAAAGAGGAAAACCAGCCCCGTCATGGACCACAACGTCTTGCTCCCAGACAAACTAAACAACTTCTTTGCTCGCTTTGAGGACAATACAGTGCCACTGACACGGCCATACCAAAACCTGCGGGCTCTCCTTCACTGCAGCCAACCTGAGTAAAACATTTAAACGTGTTAGCCCTCACAAGGCTGCTGGCCCAGATGGCATCAGCCGCATCCTCAGAGCATCATGAACCAGCTAGCTGGTGTGTTTACGGAGTTATTCAATCAATCCTTATCCCAGTCTGCTGTTCCCATGCTTCAAGAGGGCCACCATTGTTTCTGTTCCAAGAAAAAAATGACTATCGCCCCATTGCACTCACTTCTGTCATCATGAAGTGCTTTGAAGAACTAGTCAAGGACCATTTCACCTCCACCATACCTGACCCTAGACCCTCTACAATTTGCATACCCAGCCCCGATAGGTCCACAGACGATGCAATCGCAATCACACTGCCCTAACCCGCTGGACAAGAGGAATACCTGTATAGAATGCTGCTCATCAACTGGCGCAGAATTTAACATTTAGTACCCTCAAACTCGTCATTAAGCTCGAGACCCTGGGTCTCAGCCCCACCCTGTTCAACTGCTGTGGATGTAGCAGTAGCTTAGTTAGCGGTGTCGGCTAAATAGCGTTTCAATCGGTTCGTCACTTGCTCTGAGACCTTGAAGTAGTGTTTCCCCTTGCTCTGCAAAGACCCGGCTTTATTGTTGGAGCGATGGGTACTTGATCGCCGTGGGGCGACTGTTGTTGATGTGTGCAGAAAGGTCCCTGGTTCGCGAAAATGATACTGTTACATTGGTGCCGTGACCCCGGATTACTGGTTGCTGCGGAAAAAGGAGGAAGGTCAAAAGGGGGTGAGTGTAACGGATGTGGCTAGCTGTAGTTAGCGGTGTGCGCTAAATAGCGTTTCCAAGTTCGTCACTTGCTCTGAGACCTTGAAGTAGTGTTTCTGCTCACTGCAAGGGCGGCTTTGTGGAGCGATGGGTAACGGCAGCCGGGCTACTTTGTTGATGTGTGCAGAAGGTCCCTGGTTGCGCCGGGTATGGGCGAGGACGGTTTAAAATGATACTGTTACACAACTGGGTCCTGGACTTCCTGACAGACGCCCCAACAGCGATGAGGTAGGTAAAACATCTCCACCCTGTGATCTTCAACACTGGGGCCCCACAGGGATGCGTTCTCAACCCTTTCCTGTACTCCCTGCTCACCCATGACTGCGTGGCCATGCACGCCTCCAACTCAATCATCAAGTTTGCAGACGACACTACAGTGGTAGGCTTGATTACCAACAACGGCCAAGGACGGCCTACAGGGGAGGAGGTGAAGGCCCTCCAGAGTGTGGTGTCAGAAGAAATAACCTCACACTCAATGTCAACAAAACAAAGGAGATAGATCGTGGACTTCAGGAAACAGCAGAGGGAGCAGCCCCCTATTCACGTCGACCGGACAGCAGTGGAGAAGGTGGAAAGTTTTAAAGTTCCTCGGCGTACACATTTATTTAGTCATTTGTAGGCTCTTATCCAGAGCGACTTACAAATTAGTGCATTCACCTTATGACATTCAGTGGAACAGTCACTTTACAATAGTGCATCTAAATCTTAAAGGGGGGGGGGGAATACTTATCCTATCCTAGGTATTCCTTAAAGAGGTGGGGTTTCAGGTGTCTCCTGGAAGGTGGTGATTGACTCCGCTGTCCTGGCGTCGTGAGGGAGTTTGTTCCACCATTGGGGGGCCAGGGGCGAACAGTTTTGACTGGGTTGAGCGGGGAAGCTGTACTTCCTCAGTGGTAGGGAGGCGTAGCAGGCCAGAGGTGGATGAACGCCCAAGTGCCCTTGTTTGGGTGTAGGGCCTGATCAGAGCCTGGAGGTACTGAGGTGCCGTTCCCCTCACAGCTCCGTGAGGCAGGCACCATGGTCTTGTAGCGGATGCGAGCTTCAACTGGAAGCCAGTGGAAAACGGAGGAGCGGGGTGACGTGAGAGAACTTGGAAGGTTGAACACCAGACGGGCTGCGGCGTTCTGGATGAGTTGAAGGGGTTTAATGGCACAGGCAGGGAGCCCAGCCAACAGCGAGTTGCAGTAATCCAGACGGGAGATGACAAGTGCCTGGATTAGGACCTGCGCCGCTTCCTGTGTGAGGCAGGGTCGTACTCTGCGGATGTTGTAGAGCATGAACCTACAGGAACGGGCCACCGCCTTGATGTTGGTTGAGAATGACAGGGTGTTGTCCAGGATCACACCAAGGTTCTTAGCGCTCTGGGAGGAGGACACAATGGGTTGTCAACCGTGATGGCGAGATCATGGAACGGGCAGTCCTTCCCCGGGAGGAAGAGCAGCTCCGTCTTGCCGAGTTCAGCTTGAGGTGGTGATCCGTCATCCACACTGATATGTCTGCCAGACATGCAGAGATGCGATTCGCCACCTGGTCACCAGAAGGGGGAAAGGAGAAGATTAGTTGTGTCGTCTGCATAGCAATGATAGGAGAGACCATGTGAGGTTATGACAGAGCCAAGTGACTTGGTGTATAGCGAGAATAGGAGAGGGCCTAGAACAGAGCCCTGGGGGACACCAGTGGTGAGAGCGCGTGGTGAGGGAGACAGATTCTCGCCACGCCACCTGGTAGGAGCGACCTGTCAGGTAGGACGCAATCCAAGCGTGGGCCGCGCCGGAGATGCCCAACTCGGAGAGGGTGGAGAGGAGGATCTGATGGTTCACAGTATCGAAGGCAGCCGATAGATCTAGAAGGATGAGAGCAGAGGAGAAGAGTTAGCTTTAGCAGTGCGGAGCGCCTCCGTGATACAGAGGAGAGCAGTCTCAGTTGAATGACTAGTCTTGAAACCTGACTGATTTGGATCAAGAAAGGTCATTCAGAGAGATGGCACATCACGGACAAACTGAAATGGTCCACCCACACAGACAGTGTGGTGTTTGAGGCACAGCAGCGCCTCTTCAACCTCAGGAGCGGAAAATTTGGCTTGTAACCAAAACATTCTAAGGTACAGATGCACAATCGAAGCATCTGTCGGGCTGTATCACCGCCTCGTCGGCCTTCTCAGCCCACAACCGTAAGGCTCTCCAGAGGTAGTGAGGTCTGCACAACGCATCACCGGGGCAAACTACCTGCCCTCCAGGACACCTACGCCACCTGATGTCACAGAAAGGCCAAAGATAATCAAGGACAACAATCACCCAAGCCACTGCCTGTTCACCCTGCTGTCATCCAGAAGCGAGGTCAGTAAAGGTGCATCAAAGCGGGACAGAGACTGAAAAACAGCTTCTATCTCAAGGCCATCAGACTGTTAAACAGCCATCACTAACATTGAGTGGCTGACTTACAAACAGAGACCTGGACGTGAAAGAAGCGCACTCCTGTTTAGTTGAGGTGGGTAGCGAGGTAGAACACCTGTTGAGTTGAGGTGCTGGCTGGGGCCGAGCAGCGAGCTGAGGTGCTAGTGAGAACACCTGTTGAGTTGAGGTGCTGGCTTCGTGTAGAACACCTGTTGAGTTGAGGTGCTGGCTAGCGGAGTAGAACACCTGTTGAGTTGAGGTGCTGGCTAAGCGGAAGTAGAACACCTGTTGAGTTGAGGTGCTAGCTGCCGGTGAGACACCTGTTGAGTTGGTGCTGGCTGAAGAGGGGAGTAGAACACCTACCTGTTGAGTTGAGGTGCTGGCTAGCGGAGTAGAACACCTGATGAGTTGGTGCTGGCTAGCGGAGTAGAACACCTGTTGAGTTGAGGTGCTGGCTAGCGGTAGAACACCTGATGAGTTGAGGTGCTGGCTGGCGGAGTAGAGACACCTGATGAGTTGAGGTGCTGGCTAGCGGGTAGAACACCTGTTGAGGAGTGCTGGCTAGCAGAAAAGAACACCTGATGAGTTGAGGTGCTGGCTAGCGGAGTAGAACACCTGATGAGTTGAGGTGCTGGCTAGCGGAGTAGAACACCTGTTGAGGTGCTGGCTAGCAGAAAGAACACCTGATGAGTTGAGGTGCTGGCTAGCGGTAGAACACCTGATGAGTTGAGGTAATAATAATAATAATAATAATAATAATAATAATAATAATAATAATAATAATAATAATAATATAATAATAATATAATAATATAATAATAATAATATAATAATAAATATAATAATATAATAAATAATAATAATAATATAATAATAATAATAATAATATAATAATATAATAATAATAATAATAATAATAATAATAATATATGCCATTTAGCAGGTGCTGGCTAGCGAGCTAGAACACCTGTTGAGTTGAGGTGCTGGCTAGTGGAGTAGAACACCTGATGAGTTGAGGTGCTGGCTAGCGGAGTAAGACACCTGATGAGTTGAGGTGCTGGCTAGCGGGTAGAACTACCTGTTGAGGTGCTGGCTAGCAGAAAAGAACTGATGAGTTGAGGTGCTGGCTAGCGGAGTAGAACACCTGATGAGTTGAGGTGCTGGCTAGCGGAGTAGAACACCTGTTGAGGTGCTGGCTTTAGCAGAAAAGAACTACCTGATGGTTGAGGTGCTGGCTAGCGAAGTAGAACACCTGTTGAGGTGCTGGCTAGCAGAAAAGAACACCTGATGAGTTGAGGTGCTGGCTAGCGGAGTAGAACACCTGTTGAGGTGCTGGCTGAAAGAACACCTGATGAGTTGAGGTGCTGGCTAGCGGAGTAGAACACCTGATGAGTTGAGGTGCTGGCTAGTGAGTAGAACACCTGTTGAGTTGAGGTGCTGGCTAGCGAGGTAGAACACCTGTTGAGTTGAGGTGCTGTCTAACGGAGTAGAACACTTGAAAAATGAGACAACCCTTTAGAAGCTCCCGGACGCAATAATTTAATAACCTAATATCCAACGTTTCGACAGACAAGCGTTCTTCATCAGGGTATAATAGAAACACTTTGTGGGTCACTAGTTTATATAGTGTTAAAGGACACACAGGTGTCTGTAATCATGGCCGGGTGTGCCTGATATCATTGGTTAATTCTCAGATGAAAATAACATATCAAAAACATGAATGAGAGCATACGATCATAGATACAATGTTCTTACAGCAAACATTTACAATGAATAGCAACATCACAATGGCTTCAGATCAAAGTCTACGCTGGGACGAAGAGAGCAAGGGTCTTTAAATGAAAGATCCAGGTAGCCTCTTTTTAATAAATTGTCGAGGTCACCTCCTCTCATAGGGAGGTGGGGTGACATGTTCGATGCGTACGTAGGGAGCGAAATCAAGTGGTTGCTTCCAAAAGTGGGCCGCAACTGGGTAAGTGGATTTCCTGCATAATGAACATCTACGATGTCGAGATTCACACTTTTTATTCACACTTTGATTTACCCCACATAATTTTACCACAAGGAAAAAGTTAAGGGACACAAGCAAAAACTCTTACAAAAAATGTAGCCTGTACATCTAATCATTAGTGATCAGACATGCTGTATTGCATGGAAAAAAACTGAGCTACTAACAACAGCAGCTGCAAATCTGCTGACTATGACCCTGGCCAGAGGACACGGTCAACAAAGTGGTAATGTTGTGTATATACAGTATTTCACATCAAACAGTTTATTTCATTTAATTATACACAAGAGAAAGAGTTGCCCCAGCAGAAATTCACGTACAAACATTTTTCATTACATTTGTGTCATTTAGCAGATCTCTGGATAGAGCGACTTACGGGACAAATAAAGTTAATTGCCTTGCTTAAGGGCACAATGACATTTTCACCTAGTCTGCTCGGGATTCAAACCAGCAACCTTTCAGTTACTGGCTGTTAGGAATTTACGTATAATGACTAAATTATGTTTACATTTAAAAGTAATGATAGGACTATAAGGGCAAATCTCCCTGTCTGATGAAGAATGTTTGTACAAAGGCAGGAAGTGTTAACAGACAACTTGTGACCACTGTGAAACTAACAACAGGAAAGATGTCTGGTCCCCAGCCAGGGAGGGGAGAAACCGTTGGGCTTGCAGTAGACCATGTAACATGTTGTAGCATATGGTAAGCCTCGTATGCATAGGAAGACTTGTAAAACAGCATTGTCGTTGTCTGAGAGGAGAGGACATTATGACGAAATGAGGGAATATAAGCCAATGTACATAAAATGATGGGCAGAGCTCTTGTAAATAAGCTTTGCTGACTATTGTAGACTGGCCTCTATCCGTTTAGTTTCAATAGACTTATACTCTGTCTGTTACCAATAATTTGTATTTGAATAAGTTCAGTTTATGAACATTGAGAACAAAATTCTCTTAACACTATTTAACCTCTTAACCGCTAGGCTACCTGCATCAGATTAATCCCAACTTCAATACAGTTATTCAAAATACATTCATCATCAATGACTAAAATAATGAATCTAGTATTAAAAGACAATTTAATAAATACAAATGATGTCGATTCATAGACTGTTTTATCATTAAACAAAAAGTTATATAGTAATATAAAATAATCCTGCAGCGAATGCTGAAAACTGATCATCATCAGCTCGTTCAATCTCATCTCACTGATGCACAATTGGATTGAGATCTGGTGACTCGTCAGGCCACTGCAGTAAACTGAATTCATTGTCATGTTCTTGGAACCATTCCTGGACAAGCCTTGTGGCGTAATCCTGCTGAAGAAATCTACTGCAATGAAGGATGCACCTGATTAAGTAAGGATTCCTTAAGATCCTGTGGCATTCAAACATTCCACATCTTTTATCAAGGTGCCCAATGTGGCCTGAAAACACCCCAACCATCACACCACCAGCTGACACACGGCATGGATGCATGCAGTGGTGTAAAGATACTTAAGAATAAATTATTTAAAGGACTACTTTAGTAGTTTTTGGTGGCACCTGTACTTTACTATTTATTTTATTTTTATTTAACCTTTATTTAACTAGGCAAGTAAGTTAGAACAAATTCTATTTTCAATGACGGCCTGGGAACAGTGGGTTAACTGCCTGTTCAGGGGCAGAAGCTGACAGATTTGTACCTTGTCAGCTCGGGGTTTGAACTTGCAACCTTCGGTTACTAGTCCAACACACTCTAACCACTAGGCTACGCTAGCCCCTTATATTGTTGGCAACATTTATTTCACTACATTCCTAAAGAAAATATGTACTTTTTTACTCCACATTTCCCAAGCACCCAAAAGTACTCGTTACATTTTTTATGATTAGCAGGACAGAAAATGGTTCAATTCACACTTATCCAAGATAACATCCTTGGTCCTCCCACTACCTCTGATCTGGAAGACTCACCTGTTCACAAATGCTTTGTTAGTAAATGATGTCTGAGTGTTGGAGTGTGCTCTGACTATCCATAATAAAACAATACAAATGTTGCCATCTGGGTTGCTTAATTTCCAGAAATGTGAAATTATTCATAATTTACTTTTGATACTTAAGTATATTTACAATAAATACTTTTACTCAAGTAGTATTTTAATGGGTGACTCATCATTTGCTTAGGTCATTTTCTATTAGGTTTCATAACTTTCCTCCAGTCTGACAGTTAACTTTTTCCACCCATGGATGTATGTCCTGTGGTTTCCTCCCCAGTCCTCCCATCAGCATGAAACAGCAAGAACCGGGATTCATCAGACCAGGCAATGTTTTAAAAATTCTCCAGTGTTTTCATTTCTTAGCCACTGCAACTGCAGTATCTTGTTTTTGCTGAAAGCTAAATGGGGATCCATAATAAATACACAAAAACTACCTTATTAACGATCATATGATCATCATTCCCCTGGTCAGTTTATGTCATAGAAAGAGCAGAGTGTCATTAATGTTTGGTACACTCAGAGTATGTTGTGTCTACTAGCTCATTCCCACAGAAACCTGCAGAGAGCAGTACCACCCAGTGCCATCAGACTCCATTGTGAGACGTCTCACAGAAAATGTTCAACGTAAATTAATCTCAATATCTTTACATTAAGAAACTAACAAAACTCACCAAAACTGACAAGATTGCACACTGATCAGTAAAGTAAAGAGAGGCCTAACATTATCTTACTCTCCCTTTCTTCTGTTCTCTCTCAGTGAGAAACTATAGGATTACAAAAGAGTGTTCTACGCTTTTTCATTTGATCAATTCTGTCCTTGCCAATTATTTAATGACATGGGAATGAAGTCCAATCTCCAGCTGGATTGAAGAACTGATGGAAGCTACTCCTTTATGCACACATTGGTGTCTTTTTTAAATGGCCCAATCTGTAGAATCTCTTCTCGCAGTCCAGTGCAGTGATAAGGCTTCTCTCCTGTGTGTATACGTTCATGTGGCTTTAAGTTGCACAGTAAGAGAAACTCGCTGCACAGTCAAAACAGGAGTAAGGCTTCTCCCTGTGTATACTGCTTTCGTGTCGCTTTAAATTACAGTAAAGCTGTTTCCTGAGTCAGAGCAGATGAAAGGCTTCTCTCCTGTGTGTTCTCTAGTGAAATTTAACCAGTTGATGTTGGGAAGCATTTTACACAGTCAGAGCAGGAGGTATGGCTTCTCTGTGTGTTCTTTGATGAGACCTTTAGCTCAGTTGATGTTTGAAGCATTTTACACAGTCAGAACAGGAGAAAGGCTTCTCTCCTGTAACATGTTTTTGTTCGTGTGTTTTTAAGTGGCGGTCGAGAAAACTCTTTCCACAGTCAGAGCAGAGATGAAAACTTCTCTCCCGTATGTATGTATTGGTGAATTTTTTAAGTGGGCCAGTAGAGAGAAACTCTTTCCCCAGTCAGAGCAGGAGTAAGGCTTCTCTCCTGTATGTTTTTGTTCATGTGTTTTTAAGTGTAGCCCAGTCAGAAAACTCTTTCCACAGTCAGGCAGGGTAAGGCTTCTCTCCTGTGTGTATCATTCATCGTTTTAATTTGCACAGTGAGAAAAAGCTTCATGCACAGTTAGAGCAAGGAGTAAATCTTTTCTCTTTGTATACGTTCATGTCGTTTTAAGTTGCACATATGAAACTCGCCAAACAGGCCAGAGCAGAAGTAAGGCTTCTCTCCTGTGTGTTCTCTTTATGAACTTTTAGCTTAGCTGATGTTGTGAAGCATTTTATACAATCCCAGAGCAGAGAGATGAGGCTTCTCTGTGTGTTGTTCTGATGAACTTTTAGCCAAGTTGATGTTGTGAAGCATTTTACACAGTCAGAGCAGGAGTATGTCTTCTCTCTTGTGTGCACTCTCTGATGAACTGTCAGAGCCTTGGATGTTGTAAAATTCTTCCACAAATCAGTATAGGAATACCGATTCTCTCCAGTGTGTGTTTTAGATGTATTTTTTAGCTTTGATAGAAATGGGAAAATCTTTCTCACAATGTGGGCAGTGGTGAGACCTCTTCACTCTGTGATCTTCCTGCTGTTGCTCTCTGGATGTAGAGAATGTCTCAACATGGTCTCCTGTATGAACAACATCAGAAGAACCCAGTCAGTTGATGTGATATACATGTCAATCACATGTATTTTATATTATATACATCAGTTTGTCACAAAGTGCTTTTACAGAAACCCAGCCTCCAATCCCCAAAGAAACCCAAATAATGCAGATGTGAAAGCAAAAGTGGCTGAAAAAACTCCCCAGCAGAAGGAACCAAGGAAGAAACGTGAGAGGAACCAGGACCAAAGGGGTGGCCCAGTCCTCTCTTCTGGCTGTACCAGGTGACATATGTGACTCATACCAGTAGGCTGTACAATACAAAAAGGGGAATAAAACTATTCTAAAAGTGGGTAAAAGTCGTGAAAATTCTCCTCCCCATCATCATCAAGGGTTAGTAACCAGGCTGTATCACATCCAGGCCGTGATTGAGTCCCATGGTGGCGATCAATTGGACCAGCATCGTCCAGGTTTGGCCAGGAGGTAGGCCGTCAATGTAAATAATAATTTGTTCTTAATTGACTTGCCTAGTTAAATAAAGGTTAAGTAATTTAAATTAAAAAAAGACTCATTTCATGGAACTTTAAAACACTGGCAGTTTGTCTACTTCACTTCTTCAGTCTTCTCTCTGATCACTCCAGATAACCCAGTGAATAAAACAAATGATGATGATACTGGTGTCAAACCATGCAAGTCTCAGTAGCATGAAATATCATCTACCTTCTCATTGAAACAGTTCAATATGATACAGTTCTACTGCAACTTTTCATACACAGTGAAAAGTTGGAATGAACAACAAACATAGTTAGATAGAACCTGCTCTTACCATGAGAAACAGATGTCCCAATCTTCTCCTCCTCTTCTTCTTCTTCATCTTTAATGATGACATTCAGCTCCAGTGCTTGACTGCAGTCTTCCAGCTTCACTGATGCCATCTCTGGATCCTGCAGTGTAAACTGGGCTCCACTGTCATTATCAGGACCCAGTGATTGTAGGTTTGGACTCAGTGTGGAAGGGAGAGGGCAGGCTGGGTTTGTCGTCACTGTTGATGTTAACGGCCTCAGACTTAATTCTAGTCGTCCTGTAGTAACAATGAGAAACAGAAACAAAGTTATTGTGTTGACATTTTCTGGCATGTTCTTTATTCTCTCTATTAAAATATATTATATTTTTCTTTTTCAATTATCTCGACTAGACGCAAAACACACGAACAAAAACATACAGGAGAGAAGCCTTACTCCTGCTCGGACTGTGGAAAGAGTTTCTCTCTTCTGGCCCACTTATCTAATTCAGTGCTTAACTTGGACTGAAATAGGTGCCAGTACTGTTTATATTTAGATGCAGGAGCTCCACAATACTGTTGAGGTAATATTCTATAAGAGGAACATGAGCTCAAGCAGTAGAACATTGAGGTGCTGGTACTCAGCTCAGTGACCTCTTGTCCATCTCATTTCAATAGATCAGTTAAGTAAGCATTGACAACAAAACATGAATTATTTCAATTAGACAAAGTACACGCTACACAAAGTAACTAAACTTAACCTATAGTAGATTTCTTGGATTTACATGAATAAATGACTCAAAAACCATTAAGTACAAGGCTGCAGTATGTTGCAGGCAGCACTATGTACTATCTTCCTGAATAACCTTTTCTTCGTTGTATTATTTCAATTCAAAACCAATAGTATTTCCGTTCACACCATATTAACATTTATAGACAAAGAAACTGAATGTGTCTGAATATGACTACATAAAATTGTCTCTCTTTGACGCAGACAGAGTGGGCGGCGCGGTGGTTTTCCCAGCTTGTGAATTTTACACAAAACCAATAACACGCAAAAACGAACCTAGAAATCTAAAATAGATTATGAAATTACCTTGAGAAAATGATGTACATACTCTCAGACAATCCCAAACTCTCTAGCTATGTAGCTTGTAAAATAGTTATCATGTTCTTCACTTGGTTTGACACAAAAAATAACACATGAAACGTTTACCAAATGTGATAATACCTTGTTACCTAGCATGGTATGACATGTTTTGATATTAGGAAGTTTAAACCTGCTACTACATACCTGTAGTAATACACAAGGGTTATCTACTTAACATGACAGTTCTGGAGATAAATATTTATATTTATTCTGAAGAATGTTGTGTGTCTGCCCCGAACTTCCTGTTCCCCACTACCACAGTGCAGCCACAGTTAGAACAACGAGACAGATATTTCACCAGATGTATAAATGTGAAGGGTCCGCTTAGCATTTCCACTCACTACCAAATATGGTGGTGAGAGGAAGCTCACTGACAGGCAGTGGGAGAAGATTGAACGAGATGGATTTTGGCCGACATTCTGCAAATGTTCTAATCGATGAAACATCTGATCTTAATAGAGTTCTGTTCAAAATCTGTTATGAACAGAGTGGACTAAGTTTTGTAGACTTTTCCCTTTGCAAAAGTTTTTTTAAATGTCTTTGTTTAGAAGGAATGTAAAGGCGAATTGAGTTATAGCACACGCAGCGTTTCAGAGGCGGCATTGACTAACAGAAATATAAAGAAATACGCACCAATAGGATCTCGGTAGCTCGTGCTTGGCACTGCCCAGTATGACTCATCTGTTCCCCATCAGAAACGACTAGTTGTAGTCCATCTTGTTTAGTTATAAAAATATATTTGTTGCAACCGTCCGTGCATTCAGGGATCCTTGGGATGGCCCTACCCCATAATATGAGAAGGGCGGTGCTTCATTTGAGGCAGATCCTCCGGTACCTCTCATCAGGTAGCCTACCTCTTCTGGCATGAAAAATTATTTCTACTGTTTGCAATGTAAAAATCCTAATTACATTTTGGATTCCTCTGTAATTATTGTGCCCCCTAAAAACATAAAGTGAAAACGTGATGTTCTAAGAATGTATTAATGTTGGGCCGATCCAGGTTAATGGTTTGTGCAACATTGTAGCCTATTTAGACCAAGGTGTGGCCATTGCTGTGGTGAGAGAGAAGCAGGCCTTTACCTCTCACAGAACTAAAATGAGATTCACTTTCTATGATCTCTCTCCCTCTCTGTGCTGTTATAGACATGAGCCGACAACTCATCTCTCCAGCATTTCACTTCTTCATTTATTTCCTGATAGAATAATAGCTGTGGGAAGTGTGTTGGGGTGCTGCAGGACTCTGCAGTCTGCCCTAGGGCGGCGCACAATTGTCCCAGCATTGTCCGGGTTCGGTACGGCTAGGCCATAATTGTAAATAAGTTCTTAACTGACTTGTTAAATAAAGATTAAATAAAATAAATATAATATGCAATGGTTTATTGTAAAGGTATTTTATTTAAATGTATTCTGGTACCTCAGAGACCCCAGGTCACCCCCGGAACATCCGGAACAGCACGAACATGCTCAAAGGGTGACATGTCTGGTGAGTATGCAGGCCATGGAATTGGGACATTTTCAATTGTGTACAGAGTCTTGCGATGTGGGGCTGCGCATTGTCATGATGAAACATGAGGTGATGGCGGCGAATGAATGGCAGGACAATGGGCCTCAGGATCGTGTCATGTATCTCTGTGCATTCAAATTGCCATTGATAAAATGCAGTTGTGTTTGTTGTCTGTAGCTTATGCCTGCCCAGACCATAACCCCACCATGGGGCACTCTGTTCACAATGTTGACATCAGGGATCCCCATTAGCTGCTGCCAAGGTACCTACTAAGCTACTCTTTTCCCCAGCACAAGGTGCACCTGTGTAATGATGATCATGCTATTTAATCAGCTTCTTGATGTCTCACTTGTCAGGTGGATGGATTATCTTAGCAAAGGAGAGGCTCACTAACAGGGATGTAAACAAATTTGTGCACAACATTTGTGAGAAATAAGTTTGTCTGTCGGGAACATTTCTGGGATATTTTATTTCACCTCATTAAACATGGGACCAACACTTTACATGTTGCGGTTGTTTGTTAAGTGTACACAGTATTTTTTTGTAAAAATCATACAAACTATCAATAACAACATTTAAATAAAATCAGCATGCTATTCTGTTCTAACCAGGTCTCTACACAGGCTGAGAAGGATCCTGTAAGAGCAGAACATTATCTGGTGACAGTAGTCCTTGTAGTCTTGGAGGCCCAAAAACTTCTCAGCTGCAGATATGATGTCCAGCTTCTTGGACTTCATGTGCAGCACAATGAATAACTGTGGTTATAAATACTAAGAACATCCACCTTCACAATAAGTGTATCCAGATCACTTGATTGACGGACAACATTTACAACTGGTTGAGGTGCATCCACCTCCATATCTTCTATAGAACTGTGGCCTCTTGCACCTATAATTCTCTTCACCACCTCCACATAGGAGATTTGCTGTACAGTCACCCTAACAGGGAACTCTGGGAATTCAGGAACATGACTCCTCCACAGTTGCAACATTTTACTCTTCAATAAAACATGTCTGTCTGCAAACACTTGACATGTGGCCAAACCCTTAACATTTCTTACGTGCATCGGGTTTTACACCAACTCTCTTATATATCCCAGCTTTACATAGGGTGGTAGATAATCTATATTATTGATGTTTGATGAAGAGTAACAATGCTCCTTTTTTACATTCTCCATACGGGTCAAGTATTTGGGTCCTTCTTTGGGATTTGGTTGGAGGATCGCATCCAATTTTTAGCTGCATACACCTCCACCTACTGTACTGGTGTGAGGGATTCCACAGCCTACATACATTCAATTCATTGATACAGTAATTAATACAGAATTGCCCTGCCAAATATTAGCCCTCTAAAAATTGGGGAAAATGTTCCTGGTACGTGCAGGTGACTCATCTCCTCGGGCCAATTGGCAGTAGACCCTGAACATCGTTCTGGTTACCAAAAGGGATATCTCGGTTTCAAGGTCTCAGCTTGGAGAAGAAGAAGCCTCGTGAGGTACTGGTCTGTCACATGCAGGAACCAAACGTTAATGATGAATAAGGAATAAGCTAAATCATGCAAATATAACATGTTTGTCTAAGCAGTATACAGGAGAACTAACGGGACTGCCCCGGCAGAGCTCCCGACCGACATGTACTATGGTGCTTTAGGTTTGTTGGAATCTCTCCAGCTTGCTAATAATAAAGAATGATTCATTTAAGTTTGACTAAGTCCCTTTGTGGTGATTTTCCACAATAAAAACCCACCACCCCATTCCACTATTTAACCCTATCTAGTCCTACACCAGACCACTAAACACCCTCTGCAGTAAATCTCGCAATCCCACAATCTCTATTTTATGCGACTTTCTATCCATTTCCGCAGTACAATTGACAAACATGACTATAAATACTAAAAAGCCTACCTTGCGGAAGCACATATTATTACCATTACTCTCTCTTGGTCTCTGCCTCCTCACAGGAATCCTCTCAAGATCCCTCACCCTGTTCCCATCTTCCTCTACCACTCTTCACTGCTTCGCCATACTATACTTTCTGTACTACAACACATTCCTTCATCTCATGCCCTCCTGCACACTTCTCACATCTAGGGCATCTCATGCCCTCCTGCACGCTTCTCACATCTAGGGCATCTCATGCCCTCCTGCACGCTTCTCACATCTAGGGCATCTCATGCCCTCCTGCACGCTTCTCACATCTAGGGCATCTCATGCCCTCCTGCACGCTTCTCACATCTAGGGCATCTCATGCCCTCCTGCACGCTTCTCACATCTAGGGCATCTCATGCCCTCCTGCACGCTTCTCACATCTAGGGCATCTCATGCCCTCCTGCACTTCTCACATCTAGGGCATCTCATGCCCTCCTGCACGCTTCTCACATCTAGGGCATCTCATGCCCTCCTGCACGCTTCTCACATCTAGGGCATCTCATGCCCTCCTGCACGCTTCTCACATCTAGGGCATCTCATGCCCTCCTGCACGCTTCTCACATCTAGGGCATCTCATGCCCTCCTGCACGCTTCTCACATCTAGGGCATCTCATGCCCTCCTGCACGCTTCTCACATCTAGGGCATCTCATGCCCTCCTGCACGCTTCTCACATCTAGGGCATCTCATGCCCTCCTGCACCTTCTCACATCTAGGGCATCTCATGCCCCCTGCACCTTCTCACATCTAGGGCATCTCATGCCCTCCTGCACCTTCTCACATCTAGGGCATCTCATGCCCTCCTGCACGCTTCTCACATCTAGGGCATCTCATGCCCTCCTGCACGCTTCTCACATCTAGGGCATCTCATGCCCTCCTGCACGCTTCTCACATCTAGGGCATCTCATGCCCTCCTGCACGCTTCTCACATCTAGGGCATCTCATGCCCTCCTGCACCCTTCTCACATCTAGGGCATCTCATGCCCTCCTGCACGCTTCTCACATCTAGGGCATCTCATGCCCTCCTGCACGCTTCTCACATCTAGGGCATCTCATGCCCTCCTGCACGCTTCTCACATCTAGGGCATCTCATGCCCTCCTGCACGCTTCTCACATCTAGGGCATCTCATGCCCTCCTGCACGCTTCTCACATCTAGGGCATCTCATGCCCTCCTGCACGCTTCTCACATCTAGGGCATCTCATGCCCTCCTGCACACTTCTCACATCTAGGGCATCTCATGCCTACATTCTGCTGTAACAGGCCCATTAACCTGACACCTAAAGCACTGTAGTATTTACAGAACAAAAGCGCCCACAGGATAACTGACACTTCCTACCTTGACCTTATCTGGCAGAGACTCTGCATCAAAACTCTACATCACAGACAATGTATTCTCTGTTTCCCAATGCTCTGCACAAGATCCATGCCTCACCTAATTGCGGGCAGCACAGACACCTGGAATCTTCCATTTCAACTGGTCCTCCTTAACACTTAAACCTAAACCCATTATCACTCCTTTCAATGCCGCCCTGTTCCGGAGAGCAATTTGAGTCACAATTCTTGTCCCAAATCGTGAAATCCGGAGCGCCCGCTCCCTCTGGATATAAGAGAAACAATAAATCATTGAGTCCACTCCGAGTTACCTTCACCAATCTTGTTGCTCATGTTCTGAGAGTCCTTTAGGAGCCTTTTGGCAAAGTCCAAACTGGCTGTCGTATGCCATTTACTGAGAAGAGGCTTTCATCTGGCCACTCTACCATATAGGCCTGATTGGTAGAGTTCTGCAGAGATTGTTGTCCTTCTGGAAGGTTCTCCCATCACCACAGAGGAACTCTGGATCTCTGTCACAGTGACCATTGGGTTCTTGGTCATCTCACAGACCAAGGCTCTTGGAGGATTTTTGATCATATCATTGGACTAAAATGATTGACACTCAAATGCAAGCCTAACACCATGTGCAAAGGGCCTTTGGGTAATGTAGCACATATTCAATGGTATCTCTTTTTCACTTTTCACTGTCAACTGTGGTTATTTTCAGCAAACTTAACATGTGTAAATACAGTTGAAGTCAGAGGTTTACATACACCTTAACCAAAAACATTTCAACTCGGTTTTTCACAATTCCTGACATTTAATCCTGGTAAAAATTCCCTGTCTTAGGTCAGTTAGGATCACCACTTTATTTTAAGAATGTGAAATGTCAGAATAAAAGTAGAGAATTATTTATTTCAACTTTTATTTCTTTCATCACATTTCCTGTGGGTCAGAAGTTTACATTCACTCAATTCATATTTGGTAGCATTGCTTTTAAATTGTTTAACTTGGGTCAAATGTTTCGGGTAGCCTTCCACAAACTTCCCACAATAGGGTGGGTGAATTTTGGCCAATTCCTCCTGACAGAGCTGGTGTAACCGAGTCAGGTTTGTAGGCCTCCTTGCTCGCACACGCTTTTTCAGTTCTGCCCACACATTTTCTATAGGATTGAGGTCAGGGCTTTGTGATGGCCACTCCTATACCTTGACTTTTTGTCCTTAATAAGCAATTTTGCCACAACTTTGGAAGTATGCTTTGGGTCATTGTCCATTTGGAAGACCCATTTGCGACCAAGCTTTAACTTCCTGACTGATGTCTTGAGATGTTGCTTCAAAGAAATCCACATAATTTTCATCCCTCGTGATGCCATATATTTTTGAAGTGCACCAGTCCCTCCTGCAACAAAGCACCCCCACAACATGATGCTGCCATCCCCGTGCTTCACAGTTGGGATGGTGTTCTTCGGCTTGCAAGCCTCCCCCTTTTTCCTCCAAACATAACAAACATAATGATGGTCATTACGGCCAAACAGTATATATATATATTATATTTTATTTTTTTTTTCCAGACCAGAGGACATTTCTCCAAAAAGTACGATCTTTGTCTCCAGATGCAATTGTAAACCGTAATCTGGCTTGTATGGCAGTTTTGGAGCAGTGGTTCCTTCCTTGCCGAGCAGCCTTTCAGGTTATGTTGATATAGGACTCGATTTACTGTCGATATTGACAATTTTGTACCCGTTTCCTCAAGCCTCTTCACTGTTGTTCTGGGAATGATTTGCACTTTTCACACCAAAGTACGTTCATCTCTAGGAGACAGAACCAGTCTCCTTCCTGAGCATTATGACGACTGCGTAGTCCCATGTTGTTAATACTTGCGTACTATTGTTTGTACAGATGAAGGTGGTACCCTCAGGCATTTGGAAATTGCTCCCAAGGATGAACCAGAGGAATACCATTTTTTTCTGAGGTCTTGGCTGATTTCTTTTGATTTTTTTCATGATGTCAAGCAAAGAGGCACTGAGTTTGAAGGTGGGCCTTGAAATAAATCCACAGGTACACCTCCAATTGACTAAAATGATGTCAATTAGCCTATCAGAAGCTTCTAAAGCCATGACATCATTTTCTAGAATTTTCCAAGCTGTTTAAAAGGCAAAGTCAACTTAGTGTATGTAAACTTCTGACCCACTGGAATTGTGATATAGTGAATGATAAGTGAAATCTGTCTGTAAACAATTGTTGGAAAAATTAATTGTGTCATGCACAAAGTAGATGCCTAACCAACTTGCCAAAACTATAGTTTGTTAACAAGAAATTTGTGGAGTGGTTGAAAAACAAGTTTTAATGACTTTTAATGACTTGCAGGTGCCTTGGTGGAAGAGTGGGGTAAAATCTCACAGCAAGAACTGGCAAATCTGGTGCAGCTGGTGGCCACATCAGATACTGACTGTTACTTTTGATTTTGACCCCCCTTTGTTCAGGACAAATGATTCAATTTCTGTTAGTCACATGTCTGTGGAACTTGTTCAGCTTATGTAATATAATAATAATAATAATAATAAATGCCATTTATCAGACGCTTTTATCCAAAGCGACTTACAGTCATGTGTGCATACATTCTACGTATGGATGGTCCCGGGGATTGAACCCACTACCCTGGCGTTACAAGCGCCATGCTCTACCAACTGAGCTACAGAAGGACCAGTTGTCTCAGTTGTTGAATCTTGTTATGTTCATACAAATATTTACACCTGTTAAGTCTGTTGAATAAAAACACAGTTGACAGTGAGAGGACGTTTCTTTTTTTGATGCGTTTATGCTTTACCTCGTCAGCTCAGGGATTCGAACCAGCAACCTTTCGATTACATGCCCAACTCTCCAACCACTAGGATACCTGTACGTATTCATATCAGTAGGCTGCGCAATACAAAAAGGATAATACAACTATTCTAAAATAATCTCATAAGTCATGAAAATTATGACCTATATCATCCTCCACTCACTATCACAAGGGTTAGTAACTATACTGACTCAGTTCATAGAATTATAAAACACTGGCAGTTTGTCAACTTAATTTCTTTATTCTACTCCCTGAACACTCTAGATATCCCAGTGAATAAAACAAATGCTGACAATACTGGTGTCAAACCATGCAAGTGTCAGTAGCATGAAGTAACATCTACCTTCTCATTGAAACAGTTCATCATGAAACAGTTCAACAGCAACCTTTCATACACATTGGGAAGTTGGAATAAACAACCAAATTAGATAGAACCTGCTCTTACCATGAGAAACAGATTTCCCAATCTTCTCCTCCTCTTCTTCATCTTTAATGTTGACATTCAGCTCCAGTGTTTGACTGCAGTCTTCCAGCTTCACTGATGCCATCTCTGGATCCTGCAGTGCAAACTGGGCTCCACTGTCACAATCAGGACCCAGTGACTGTAGGTTTCTACTCAGTGTGGAAGGAGAGGGGCAGGCTGGATTTGTCCTCACTGTTGATGTTACCGGCCTCATACCTGAGTCGGCAAGTAGTACAAGAGAAAGACAAAAGTTATTTTCTTGAAAGTTCTGGCAAGGTCTTTATTCTCTATTAAATATATTATATTTTTTTCTTGTTCAATTATCTAATTCAGTGCTTGACTTGGACTGAAATAGTTGTCGATACTCATTTTGGGTGCCGGTACTGTTTATATTTAGGTGCAGAAGCTCCACAATACTTTTCAGCTAAAACTTAACCTGTAGTAGATAAATGCATAAATGACTCAAACTATTAAAACCTGTTAGGGATGATGCGAATTTTCGCAGCTTTTTGTAAAAAAAATCGTGCAACATTTCAACATCCTGCTACTCATGCCAGGAATATAGTATATGCATATGATAAGTATGTGTGTATAGGAAACACTCTGAAGTCTCTAAAACTGGTTAAATCGTGTCGGTGGCTATAACAGAACGTGTTTAGGAGTAAAAATCCCAGGGAAAACTGTTCACCAAAAACAAAAAATATTCATCCGCCAGTCAATGTATTGTCTAAGGCGACAGAAAAAAACAAGGATTCCATTACAATGCCTACAGCTTCCACACGATGTCGCCAGTACTGGCATTTTATGGCTGCTTTATCCTTGGTTAGATGACGTATAGGCACTTCCTGTCTTGAGGCGCACCGCAGGATATTATGAAAGTGTAAACATGGAGGATGATTTCAAGACTTGCTGCTATCGAATACAGATCGCCCGTGATCAATTTGATAGATTATTAACGTCTATTAATACCTAAAGTTGGTTTAGAAAAGTAGTTTGAAGTGATTTGTAAAAGTTTATAGGCAACTTTTGTAATTTTAAAAAGTGACGTTGCGTCTTGTAAAGGGGAATTTTCCTGGATCAGACTGGCCTTCATGAAATGACATTTTGGGTATACAAGGATTTAAATCGGGAAAAAGACCCAATTGAGATGTTTATGGGACATATAGGAGTGCCAACAGAGAAGCTCGTCAAAGGTAATGAATGTTTTATATTTTATTTCTGCGTTTTGTGTAGCGTAGCGCCGGCTACCGCAAAATCTGTTGTTTAGGTGACGTTCTGGTATTTTGGGGGTGCATGCTATCAGATAATAGCTTCTCATGCTTTCGCCGAAAAGCATTTTACAAATCTGACTTGGTGGCTAGATTCACAACGAGTGTAGCTTTAATTCAGTACCTTGCATGTGTGTTTTAATGAAAGTTTGAGTTTTATCGAAAACTATAGGTGGCGCTCTGAAATTTCCGCTGATTGATGTTCCTGCACTGGAACTACATTCTGCGTCATCCTCAAGTTAACCTGTTACTCCTACCCCTACTTTTTTGAACATTCTGTTAAAAATCGCGCAACATTTCAGCGCCCTGCTGCTCATGCCAGGAATATAGTATATGATTAGTATGTGTGGATAGATAACACTCAGACGTTTATAAAACTGGTTAAATCACGGCTGTGACTATAACAGAACGCGCATTTCATCAAAAAGCGCAGGAAAATCTGATCACTGAAAATGGGAAAATATATCAATGCGCCACTTGCATGTATTGTCTATGGGAAAGCAAATTACCTGGAGCCGAGATTGCAATTCCTACAGCTTCCACACGATGTCAACAGTCTTGTCATTAGCCTAAGCTTTTTTTTTCTTTGTCAAACAAAGAAGAGACAGCCGATTTCTTCAGGTCTCGGACCGGATATTTTGGTTGAGATTTACCCGGACATTATTTCCAGACGTACGTACCCCTATAGAATACACATCGCCTCGTGATCAATTAGATCGCTTATTAACGTTTACTAATACCTAAAGTTGCATTACAAAAGTATTTTGAAGTGTTTTGTGAAAGTTTATCGTCTACTTTTTTAATTTAAAAAAAATGACGTTACATTATAAGACGCTATTTTTTTCGTTTATCACACAGTCTCCTTAGATCGATATCGAGGCTATATATGGACCGATTTAATCGAAAAAAAGACTCAATAGTGATGTTTATGGGACATCTAGGAGAGCCAACAAAGAAGATGGTCAAAGGTAATGAATGTTTTATATTTTATTTGTGCGGTTTGTGTAGCGCCGACTATGCTAATTATTTAGTTTACGTCCCCTGCGGGTCTTTTGGGGTGTTACATGCTATCAGATAATAGCTTCTCATGCTTTCGCCGAAAAGCATTTAAAAAATCTGACTTGTTGCCTGGATTCACAACGAGTGTAGCTTTAATTCAATACCCTGCATGTGTATTTTAATGAACGTTTGAGTTTTAACTAGTACTATTAGCATTTAGCGTAGTGCATTTGCATTTCCAGATGTCTAGATGGGACGCCTGCGTGTCAGGTAGGAGCAAGAGGTTAATGAACTAAGGCTCGTATTTCTGTGTGTTATTATGTTATAACTAAGTCCACGATTAGATAGAGCAGTCTGACTGAGCAGTAGTAGGCAGCAGCAGGCTCACAAGCATTCATTCAAACAGCACTTTAGTGCGTTTTGCCAGCAGCTCTTCGTTGTGCTCCAAACGTTGCGCTGTTTATGACTTCAGCCTAATCTCCGGTGTTGATAGGCTTGGTGTAACTGATGTGAAATAGCTAGCTAGTTAGCGGGTGTGCGCTAATAGCGTTTCAAACATCACCCGCTCTGAGACTTGGAGTAGTTATTCCCCTGGCTCTGCATGGGTAACGCTGCTTCGAGGGTGGCTGTTGTCGTTGTGTTCCTGGTTCGAACCCAGGCAGGAGCGAGGAGAGGGACGGAAGCTAAACTGTTACACTGACAATACTAAAGTTCCTGTAAGAACATCCAATAGTCAAAGATTAATGAAATACAAATGGTATAGAGGGAAATAGTCCTATAATTCCGATAATAACTACAACCTAAAACTTCTTACCTGGGAATATTGAAGACTCATGTTAAAAGGAACCACCAGCTTTCATATGTTCTCATGTTCTGAGCAAGGAACTTAAACGTTAGTTTTTTTTATATGGCCCATATTGCACTTTTACTTTCTTCTCCAATACTTTGTTTATGCAATATTTAAACCAAATTGAACATGATGAAACATGTTTATTTATTTGAGCCGAAATTGATTTTATTGATGTATTATATTAAGTTAAAATAAGTGTTCATTCAGTATTGTTGTAATTGCCAGTATTACAAATTACATTTTTTTTTCTTCAAATCAGCCGATTAATCGGTATCGGCTTTTTTGGTCCTCCAATAATGGGTAGTGAAAAATCATAATCGGTCGACCTCTAATCACAAGCGTTAGAAACTACACACTCACTTCATAGAACTCTAAAACACTGGCAGTTTGTCGACTTCACTTCTTTAGTCTACACTCTGAACACTCCAGATAGACTAGTGAATAAAACTAATGCTGACAATACTGATGTCAAACCATGCAAGTGTCAGTAGCATGAAATAACATCTACCTTCTCATTGAAACAGTTCATCATGAAATCCTGCCCTACCTTTCTAAAGTCTTCAAAAGCAAGGTGAACAAACAGATAACCGATCATTTCGAATCCCACCGTACCTTCTCCACTATGCAATCTGGTTTCCGAGCTGGTCATGGGTGCATCTCAGCCACGCTGAAGGTCCTAAACGATATAACCGCCATCAATAAAAGACAGTACTGTGCAGCCGTCTTCATCGACATGGCCAAGGCATTCGACTCTGTCAATCACTGCATTCTTATAGGCAGACTCAACAGCCTTGGTTTCTCAAATGACTGCCACGCCTGGTTCATCCAACTACTTCTCTGTGTGAGTTCTGTGTGAGTTCTGTGTGTCAAATCAGAGGGCCTGTTGTCCAGACCTCTGGCAGTCTATGGGGGTGCCAAAGGGCTCAATTCTCTGGCCAACTCTGTTTTCTGTATATATATATATCAGTGATGTAGTTCTTGATTCTCTGATCCACCTCTACGCAGACGACACCATTTTGTATACATCTGGCCCTTCTTTGGACAGTGTGTTAACAAACTTCCAGATGAGCTTAAATGCCATAAAACACTCCTTCCGTGGCCTCCAACTGCTCTTAAATGCTAGTAAAACTAAATGCATGCTCTTCAACCAATCGCTGCCCGCACCCGCCCGCCCGACTAGCATCGCTACTCTGGACGGTTCTTAGAATATGTGGACAACTACAAATACCTAGGTGTCTGTTTAGACTGTAAACTCTCCTTCCAAGGTCACATTAACCTATCTGGAATATGTGGGACGGTAGCGTCCCAACTGGCAAACATCCAGTGAAAATGCAGAGCACCAAATTCAAATAAATTACTACAAAAATATAACTTTGATGAAATCACACATTCAATATACCAAATTAAAGCAACACTTGTTGTGAATCCAGCCAACGTGTCAGATTTTTAAAAAATGGTCCAGTCAGGCTGGCCCTCACTTCATATTCGTCGTCAAACCCACTGGCTCCAGGTCATCTATAGGTCTTTGCTAGGTAAAGCCCAATTTAACTCAGCTCACTGGTCACCATAGCAACACCCACCCGTAGCACACGCTCCAAATGGGAAATGTCCCTAGTCATCCCCAAAGCCAACTCCTCCTTTGGCCACCTGTCCTTCCAGTTCTCTGCTGCCAATGACTGGACCGAATTGCAAAAATCAATGAACCTGGAGACATATCTCCTCACTAACTTTAAGCATCAGCTGTCAGAGCAGCTTACCGATCACTGCATCTGTACACAGCCCATCTGTAAATAGCCGATCCAACTACCTCATCCCCATATTGTTATTTATTTTTGCTCTTTTGCACCCCAGTATCTCTACTTGCACATCTACCACTCCAGTGTTAAAGCTAAATGGTAATTATTTCACCACTATGGCCTATTTATTGTCTTACCTCCCTAATATTACATTTGCACACACTGCATATAGATTTTTCTATTGTGTTATTGACTTTACATTTGTTTAACCCATGTGTAACTGAGTTGTTGTTTTTGTCGCACTGCTTTGCTTTATCTTGGCCAGGTCGAAGTTGTAAATAAGAACTTATTCTCAACTGGCCCACCTGGTTAAATAAAGGTGAAATAAAATAAATAAAACAGTTCTACAGCAACTCTTCATGCACAGTGGGAAGTTGGTATTAAACACAAACTTAGTTAGATAGAACCTGCTCTTACCATGAGAAACAGACCTCCCAATCTTCTCCTCCTCTTCTTCCTCTTTAATGTTGACATTCAGCTCCAGTGTTTGACTGCAGTCTTCCAGCTTCACTGATGCCATCTCTGGATCCTGCTGTAAAAACTGGGCTCTACTGACACAATCAGGACCCAGTGACTGTAGGTTTGAACTCAGTGTGGAAGGAGAGAGGCAGGCTGGGTTTGTCCTCACTGTTGATGTTACCGGCCTCAGACTTAATCTGAGTCGGTCTGTAGTAATAAAAGAGAAGCAGACACAAAAGTTAGTGCCAGAACTGTCAAGACTTTATTAATTCTCTAAAAAAATATTGATTATATTTAGGTGCAGGAGCTCCACAATGAGCTCAAACAGTAGAAATTTGAGGTGCTGGTACTCAGCTCCAGTGAGCTCCTGTCCAAGTCAAGAACCGATCTCATTTCAATAGATCTGGTAGCTAAGCATTGACAAAACATTAATTAATTCATTAATTTTTTAAATTACACAACTTAAATGCACTTAATCTATAGTAGATTTCCTGAATTCGCTTAAATGACTCAAAAACCAGTTAGTACAAGGTTGCAGTATGTTTCAGGCAGCACTATGTACTATTTTCCTGAATAACCTTTTCTTCACTGTATTATTCCAATCAAAAAAACAATCGTTTTTCCGTTCACACCATAGTAACATTTATAGACAGAAACAACTGAATGTCTCTGAATATTAGTACACATGTAGAAAACTGATAATCATTCAAAATTAGCTCCAAAACAGTAGTGCAACCGTAAAATTGTCTCTCTGCTGCACCCTCACTGCCTGCACTGAAGTGCGTTGATGCAGACCGAGGGGGATCCGCCATTTTACCATCTCCCGAATTTTACACAAAACCAAAAATGACATGTAAAACGAACCCAGAAATCCCAGATAAATGTATCCTTTATGAAATTACCTTGACGAAATGACATACATCCACTCAGACTAACCCAACGTCTCTATGTGATATGTAAAAAAAATGTGATCACATTCAATCACGCGGTTTGACACAAAAATAGCAGATAAAACCTTTAACAAACGTGATAATAGCTTGACGTATTTGTTACCTAGCATGTTATGACATGTTATTTCGATATTATAACGTGCTATTACATACCAGTAGTAATACATTTGAAACGGACACAGAAGTGGTCTCGACTGCACTATTCTGGCGTATCCTTTATTCTGAAGAATGATGCGCGCCTGCGCGGGACTTCCTGTTCCCCCACTACCAGTTTCTAAACCCAGATACGTAAAAACGCGAGACTTCAGAGAACGCTTGCGAAGCAGTCCACAAGCCGGGGTTTGACAAGTCAATGAGAGAAGTGAACAATTCTGATACTTTTGCAGCGGCTAATGGGGATCCTAATAAATACACAAAATATTCCGTTGGCACACTTGAAACATGGCCATTATTTTATCAATTTCATAACTGCAATAGCTCTCACTGCGTGTCTTACATATTGCAGAATCACATGAGTAGGTAGTCACTCTTCCAACGAAACTCCAGAGATCAGTGGTGGGCCGTCAGGGCCAGCAAGGCCTTCTCTGCTGGCCTAAACATCATCGCAATATATATATTTTTATTAAATATATTTTCCCACAAATATGTATTAAATTATTCCCCAGAGTAAGAGTTATACTCTTCATTTCATAGCTTTCCTCTTGGTTGCACTGCTTCCAGCCCCAGGTTGAGATTTGGAGGGCTGGTCTTTATGTTAGATCTTTTATCCAATCATATTCAGCCATCATGTGTTGCCAGGGGTCTAAAATCTGCCCTCGGGCCTTCAGAATCAACAGTGCGGGCGCTTGTAGCTTAAAGTGAATGGAAATGAAAATGTAGTGTCAACCAATCAGCTTTAGAGTTGGCTATTGTACGCCTTGCTGGCTGGCTCCAGTGTTACACAGGAGCCAGCTAGCAGACGTAGTGCGTGTGTAGCAGACGTAGTGCGTGTGTAGCGGATGTGAAACGGCTAGCTTAGTTAGCTGTGTGCGCTAAATAGCGTTTCAATCGGTTACGTCACTTGTTCTGAGACCTTGAAGTAGTAGTTCCCCTTGCTCTGCAAGGGCCGCGGCTTTTGTGGAGCGATGAGTAACGATGCTTCGAGGGTGACTGTTGATGTGTGCAGAAGGTCCCTGGTTCGCGCCCGGGTATGGGCGAGGGGACGGTTTAAAATTATACTGTTATACGTGCACGTCTTTTGATTGGATTACCAATATCGAGAGGCAGGTCCTATGTGGGCAGGTCTATGCAAACCTCAGAACTAGGAAAGTGAATTTGATAAACTAATTAATTTGCGTACTACTAAGCTGTTTTTTTTAGCCCACAATGGCGGAAGGAGGAAAAGATATCGATTTGGTCGAGGATATAATTATAACGCCATTCTCAAGACAAACTTTTCAAGAAAAGTTAGAAATTGTCAGGAGAGGTCGCCCGACGTCGACGCTACAAAGCCCGTCACAGGCGGGGAAAGGGGTTCGTTCGCCACTTTCAAAGTTCCAACAACGAGCGCTATCAATGTCTCACAGGCTCCGAGAAGCACTGCAAACTGCACTGCTGGGAATGCCTGTTATTACAATTGAGCGAGAGAGGCGCAGGTTCAGTCAAATCTACGATGACACAAGCGCATCTCAAGTTCACGCAGAGGCCCAGCACAAGGAGACCCTCACACATACTACCAACAACTCCACAGCAATATTCTGGACAACATTCTTTGCCAGATACGACACAGGTTTCAAGACCACGAAAAATATATGTTTCTCTCCCTCCTGGACCCCCAGCACTTTCAGACCTACCAGAAAAAAATCCCACAAACAGCCTTCTCCAGCTTAACAGAGAGTCACGGAACACTGTTCGACCTATCCAAGCTAAAAACAAAACAGAACTGACTGTAATGTATACTATGACTGATTTTGAAGGGAAAAGTCCCTCTGATTTCCTTAAGCAGAAAAATCTGAATGAGGACATGGGGCAACTTTACACATTGGCATGTGTGACAGTGACTATCCCTGTGTCCACGGTTTCTGTCGAGCGGTCATTCTCGGCCTTAAAGCGAATCAAAACGTATTCCATAAATGCTACTGGACAGACTCGGCTTTCAGCATTAGCCTCCATGTCGATAGAAAATGACTTATTGGTGGAAGTAAAACGCACAGATAGACTGTACAACAATTGCTCACAGGCTCCGAGAAGCACTGCAAACTGTACTGCTGGGAATGCCTATTATTTGCAAGTGATAGATTTGGTGTTTGGAGCCACACTGGCTTTGCAAGCTTGAGTTGTCTAACCAAGGCAGCAATGAGACATGGCTGGACACTTACAAGCAATGGTGCTTTTGAAAACTTTTGGGGACACCCGAGTGGATCTACAGCTCAACGAACAAGCGCGCGCAGGGCAACGGGAGCTGCACAATGAAAAGGTATTGTACTCTTCCCTTGCAATTCTATGAATAAAAATGTCCATTTCAATGTGACTTAACGCCTGGTTTTATACTGCGTTTGTCTAAATGTATAGTGTCCAGAGCCATGGCATCATAATGATGGTAATAAGAGGTGGATTAATTCGGGTGGGACTGTGTAGGACCTCACTGAAGGCCCAGCCCCCAGGCACGCCACTGCCAGAGATAACACCCGTTAATTGTTGCCCTGCTACGAAAAACAATGCTCTCTCCTTCTGCTGTTCTGAGACGCAAGAAATCAAAACAAAACCATTACTGGTCACTGACTGGCTCTACCTTTCCTAATGCCTCCTTTACCATCTCCCTGACCTCAAATGATCTCCCAAAAATACTTAATTGTTGATGAATCGCACTCCAAAAGAAACCGATGCCTCAGGACTACCTGGCCTTATGACTCCTTGCTGTCCCCAGTCCAACTGGCCATGCTGCTGCTCCAGTTTCAACTGTTCTGCTATAGAATCCTGACCTGTTCACCGGACGTGCTACCTGTCCCAGACCTGCTGTTTTCAACTCTCTAGAGACAGTATGAGCGGTACAGATACTCTGAATGATCGGCTATAAAAAGCCAACTGACATTTACTCCTGAGGTGCTGACATGTTGCACCCTCGACAACCACTGTGATTATTATTATTTGACCCTGCTGGTCATCTATGAACATTTGAACATCTTGGCCATGTTCAGTTATAATCTCCACCCGGCACAGCCAGAAGAGGACTGGTCACCCCTCATAACCTGGTTCCATGATGACTCCTTGCTGTCCCCAGTCCACCTGACTGCTGCTGCTCTAGTTTCAACTGTTCTGCCTTATTATTATTCGACCATGCTGGTAATTTATGAAAACATGAACATAGCCTGGTTCCTCTCTCGGTTTCTTCCTAGGTTCTGGCCTTTCTATGGAGTTTTTCCTAGCCACCGTGCTTCTACACCTGCATTTCTTGCTGTTTGGATTTTTAGGCTGGGGTTCTGTACAGCACTTTGAGATATCAGCTGATGTAAGAAGGGCTATATAAATCTATTTGTTTTGGTGTTCGTTTACAACTTTGTCTGTTTGCTCCATTTTTCGTTGTCTCCGTCTTCCATTCATTCTTACCAACTTTACTCAACTGGGAGATAGACTCGAACAGCACATCCGCTTCGCCTTATATCCCTCCACAAAACCAGACACACCCCGCTACGGACTAACTCCTGCATGTTGAATCCTGCATTGCAAAAAGCCAACAATTACAGATTAAAGGGGAATTTCACAGTGGCTTTGCCATGGCATCAGTGGCGATGTCCACGGACGGCGAATTTTCGGCTCTATGAGGTCTATCCATCATGGACTTAATTTTGCCCAAAAATGTCTGTTTTGATCCAATTATAGCCAAAGGTCAGCCTCTACTCATTGAAATGCATTATATAAACGAATACAAGTATACAATATTGCATATAGTATAAGTTTGATTATTTTTTGATATACACAATATCATGAAATATATTGATTTAAATTTTTAAAAATCTAATTGAATAGCTTGTTAGATGTTCTGATAGACAGAATGACTGAAAATGACCTGTAATTTAAAATCATTAGTTTACAATATTTACAATATCACAACGGAATTTATTACAATTTATAACCGTCATGTCTCCAAACTGGGAGAAGCAGAAAGAGCATGTCAATCACCCGACATGTGTTCCTCAGGACGGTAACACAACGACACACGGATAATATCAAGCAACAACATTTCTGAAAACATTTGGAATTTGATAAAGTTATATTAATTATCAGTTTTTGTCCCAAACTATTATTTTCTCTAGGCTAAAGTTAGCAAGTCTGCTTGGATACTTGCATGCTAGTTAACACTAACTCAGTTGCTAGCTAATTAGATAGTAAGGCGGGAAAGCAGGGCCAACATATTTGATAGTTGTACTGTCAGCTAGTTTACTGTATCGGTCTAGCTAACTACGGTTAGCTTTGTTTTCTGGTAACGGGTGTGGAGTAATTGTTTTTTGACAGAACTTTATTTTTATTAACTAGCTAGAGTCCAAAATCAACGTTACTCTCTGGGTACCTACTGTGAAGCTGGTTGGTTTGCTAACTAACTGTAGTATGGGTGAGCTATCTAGCTAGCTAATAACGTTAGCTCACAGGAGAGAGAGGGCATTAATATGTTACAAATAAGAGGAGAATGAGTGTAAAATGCAGTGACCAAAATTAACTAGCTAAGAAGCCTGTCAAAATGTAGTTCAAACTTGCTCTCAGTGTATTCATTACTACAGTTTGTTTACTATTTACCTTCATAAACTTTTTTCAGAAAATGAAAAAGAGTGAAGATTATAATAATACATCCACAACTGATCAAGACCAGAGCTGTTTCCCATGAATTATGCCAGGAAGTGGATTGTTCCACAAAATGTGTGTATTTTTATTCCCTCTGATATTTTATGTATAGATTATGCACTAATTCAAAAAGGCACCTATTTTGGGGAATGACTCAAAATGTACTACAAAATTTAAACTTGTGTTAATTAAAGTTGAACGTCGATCCATTAGAATGTTGAACAATATGTATTATTCCAAGTAAAATGTCACTTTTATTTGCAATCAACTTGTCTGTCAGGATCCTCTTGTGTGTAACGGATGTGAAACGGATAGTTTAGTCAGCGGTGTTCGCGCTAAATAGCGTTTCAATCGGTGACGTCACTTGCTCTGGAAAAATACTTATTTTCAACTTTCAACCAAAACCTAACAAGCATAGTCGTCTTTTCAACATCTTTTTAAAGACTGTTTGCTGGGTGGACAACTTGCTCCGATTCTGAATAAATTTGTGTCCGTTTCTTTCTAGCTGGCAAAATAAGTGAGCTAGACTTTGTTTGGTCCTACGTCGATAACATCGTTTGTTTGTCACTGGTATGGACTAAATATCCTAAACCTCGACCGTGATGGCAGCAAGCTAAAACCAGGGGGAGATCATTCAGGTTCTGTTTCATCTGCTGCTGGCTTAACGTTTTTTCACATGTAATTGATTAAATAAGATTTGTATTCTCTAAAGATTGTAATTGTGTTAATTTTTGATGAATATTCCTGTAGGTTCATGCTCTACAACATCCGCAGAGTACGACCCTGCCTCACACAGGAAGCGGCGCAGGTCCTAATCCAGGCACTTGTCATCTCCCGTCTGGATTACTGCAACTCGCTGTTGGCTGGGCTCCCTGCCTGTGCCATTAAACCCCTACAACTCATCCAGAACGCCGCAGCCCGTCTGGTGTTCAACCTTCCCAAGTTCTCGCACGTCACCCCGCTCCTCCGCTCTCTCCACTGGCTTCCAGTTGAAGCTCGCATCCGCTACAAGACCACGGTGCTTGCCTACGGAGCTGTGAGGGGAACGGCACCTCAGTACCTCCAGGCTCTGATCAGGCCCTACACCCCAACAAGGGCACTGCGTTCATCCACCTCTGGCCTGCTCGCCTCCCTACCACTGAGGAAGTACAGTTCCCGCTCAGCCCAGTCAAAACTGTTCGCTGCTCTGGCCCCCCAATGGTGGAACAAACTCCCTCACTCAGGACAGCGGAGTCAATCACCACCTTCCGGAGACACCTGAAACCCCACCTCTTTAAGGAATACCTAGGATAGGATAAGTAATCCTTCTCACCCCCCCCCCCTTAAAAGATTTAGATGCACTATTGTAAAGTGGCTGTTCCACTGGATGTCATAAGGTGAATGCACCAATTTGTAAGTCGCTCTGGATAAGAGCGTCTGCTAAATGACGTAAATGTAAATGAATATTGAAGAAAAATCCTATCAGCCGTTTTCCACACCAAAATGTGAACTACAATTTGGTTCTCACCAATTTTCTATGTACAGTAAGCTCCCCATGTGTCATCAAAATTACGATTTTGTGTTAGTGGTTTATATATGCGGAGAGTATAAACTGTACAATTGTAAACGAATTAATAATGGTTCAAGATAGAACCCATGTATATTAGTTAATATACTGCACCAACAACATAAATATATGATCGGGTCCATTGTCTTCTATTTGGACAGTAAAACGCAGACAGCGGGCGCCGCCATTTTACCAGCTCGTGAGATTTTTGTTTGACACACAAAACCAATAATATATTAAACGAACTCAGAAATCAAATAAATTGCATTTTTTTTAAATTACCTTGACGAAATGGTGTACATTAAGTCAGACAAACCCAAAATCTCAAACTATATGACTTGTAAAATCGTTTTTTAACATAAGAAACCTGGCAATCCCTTGACGGATTTGTAACCTATCATGTTATGACATGTTCTTTCGATTTTAGATAGCACGTTTAAACTATTACCTACCTGTAGTAATAACTAGAGACGGAGACAAAAAGCACCGTCTTCACAGCACAGATTCTGAAAAATGGTGTGCGGCCATAGAGATAGATAGAGGACTCATCTTTGTATCTGTGTCGTTATAGCGTCTGTGATAAAATGCGCAGCGGCGCTGAGGGGATTCGATTAATCTGGCCTGGGCCCCCGGATAGGCGTGTTTTGCACGGATTCGTTTTGGTTTTGGACAGGTGCCACATTCAAAGCCCACAGGGAAGTCAGGCTCCAAACAAAAGTGATGTAATTAAGAACTTGGAGTAATGAGTAGGATTCTGTGTTTTCACATGAAAAAGTTATTGATTTTGATAAAAAGCTTTATCTGCCTTCCCAATTTAACCTGGTTTTAAAAATTAGAACAAATATTTTATGGAAAATAGATCTTTCTGGATGATGCACCATGCTGCCTTGTTGACAAAATGACCGAAAGCCGCAGATTACTGTTGCTATTTGAGAAGGGCACTAATCCCTTGCCACATTTGCCTGTTCACCGTTTACATCACGGGCCATAGACCTGTGCCCCTTGGCTCAGCATAATCCCTACTGACGAGCCAGCTGGAGATGACTCCAACAGAGTCAGGAGGGATCAGCCAATGAAGTTGGAAGTACCACCCAGTTGACTACATTAAAATGGTGGAAGCCAGCAATGCATTGAGTTATAATAAGAACGAGAGACAGCCTCCAAGATGGCCGACCGTTGTTTTGAACATAATCTACTCACGGTCAGATAAGCCTATTCAAGGAGGCTGACATCTTGCTAGTTCCGGTTTCAGGAGCCAATTAGTAAATGCCCGTGACGGTCTGTGCCGTTTAAGATAAAGGAGGATAGTTCTTTTTGAATGAGCATGGCCTTATTTCTATAACAGCATATTGGATAACTATCATTCATATGCCATTCACCAGCACCGTCTTGCACACTCTTGCCTGTATCTATCTGATCTGGGGTGTAATCATTAGTCCAACAGTTGCAAACAAGAGTTTCTATTGGACAAATTCCGGTATGTTTATCTTTCTTTCGTTTGGTTCCATTTAAGGAAAGTTTTTCAACAGAATCGGTGGAATAAATACACCCCTGATCGCACACAAACATAGTTCACTTTCAAAGCAGCTACATACAAACAGCAGATCCTGGACTATCCATTTACTTCAGTCTGTCTCATCTTCCAATGTCAGGAATCCATCACATTGAATGAGCAGGTCCTGGACGAGAGCGCGTGAGAAATTTCCATTGTTTTTCCTTCTGTATGCAGCACAAGCTCTTCCATGTAATAGCTTGAATATACAACGTTAATAACTTTAGCTGTGATTTGTTGGGGGAAAATCGGCCTTGAAGACAATTCATGGACAAATTCCATTGATATGTTTGGCACAAAGGTTATAACGAAACTGTCTTGAGCTCTTCAATAAGGCCATTCTACTGCCAATGTTTGTCTATGGAGATTGCATGGTTGTGTGCCTCGATTTTATACACCTGTCAGCAACAGGGTGTGGCTAAAATAGCCGAATCCACTCATTTGAAGGGGTGTCCACATACTTTTGGCAATATTGTGTGTAAACAGTGGCCTATGGAATCAAGTGAGTTCTGTTTTGCTACTTGTAGGCTACTTTCTGTAATGTGTCTCAATGGACACTGAGTGTATAAAACATTAGAGACACCTCAATACTGAGTTGTACCCCCTTTACCCTCAGAACAGCCTCAATTTATCGGGGCATGTACTCTACAAGGTGTCCAAAGTGTTCTACAGGGATGCTGGTCCTTATTGACTCCAATGCTTCCCACACTTGTGTCAATTTGGCTGGTAGTTGCTGAATTCACTAATGTTCATGTAACCATTCCTGGACAATCCCAGCCTTGTGGCATGGGGCATTATGCTGCTGTTAAAAATCACGAGAACACGAAACAAAATAACAAAGGAGAATGAACGAAACAGTCCTGTCTGGTGTAGACATAAAACACAAAACAATCACCCACGCAAGACAATAGAAAACCGGCACCCTAAATATGGTTCTCAATCAGGGACAACGATTGACAGCTGCCTCTGATTGAGAACCATACCAGGCTAAACACAGAAATAGCAAATCATAGAAAAACTAACATAGACAACCCACCCAACTCATGCCCTGACCAAACTAAAACAAAACAAAGGAACTAAGGTTAGAACGTGACAGTACCATCCCGAGCCATCCCGGATCCGGTATCGTGACTATCATGACTATCGTGACTGCCTCAAGCTCATTACCATAACGCAACGTTAACTATTCATGAAAATCGCAAATGAAATGAAATGAATCTATTTGCTCTCAAGCTTAGCCTTTTGTTAACAACACTGTCATCTCAGATTTAAAAAAATATATACCCTCACCACCCACCCCGACCTCGGACTGGGGACCCTAACCCCGGGTCCCGAATGGACGGGAGACTCCGGCAGCTCAGGGCGGACGGGAGGGAGACTCCAGCAGCTCAGGGCGGGAGGGAGACTCCGGCAGCTCAGGACAGGCGGAAGCACCTGTAGGGAGGAGACTGAGAGACAGCCTGGTGCGGGGGGCTGCCACCGGAGGGCTGGTGCGTGGAGGCGGCACCAGATAGACCGGACCGTGAAGGCACACTGGAGCTCTCGAGCACCAAGCCTGCCCAACCTTACCTGGTTGAATGCTCTCCATAGCCAGGCCAGTGCGGCGAGGTGGAATAGCCCGCACTGGGCTGTGCTGGCGAACCGGGGACACCATGCGTAAGGCTGGTGCCATGCACCCCGGCCCGAGGAGACGCCCTGGAGACCGGATGCGCTGAGCCGGCTTCATGGCACCTGGCTCGATGCCCACTCTAGCCCGGCCGATACGAGGCGCTGCTATGTATCGCACCGGGCTATGCCTGTGCACCGGGGACACCGTGCACCTCACGGCATAACACGGTGCCTGCCCGGTCCTTCTCTCTCCACGGTAAGCACAGGGAGTTGGCGCAGGTCTCCTACCGGACTTCGCCACAAAACAGTTTTTGGGCTGCCTCTCGGGCTTCCAACCGTGCTGCCTCCTCATACCACCGCCACTCAGCTTTAGCTGCCTCCAGCTCTGCCTTGAGGCAGCAATATTCCCCAGCCTGTGACCAGGATCCCTTGCCGTCCAAAATCTTCTCCCATGTCCAGGAGTCTTGCGATTTCCGCCGCTGCTGCTGCTGCCTGTTACCACGCTGCTTGGTCCTTTGGTGGTGGGTGATACTGTAACGGCCGTTAGTGGTGGAAGAAGAGGACCAAGGTGCAGCGTGGTAAGTGTCCATATTGATAATTTATTATCATGAGAACACTAAACAAAATAACAAAGGAGAATGAACGAAACAGTCCTGTCTGGTGTAGACAAAACAATCACCCACGCAACACAATAGAAAACCGGCTTCCTATATATGGTTCTCAATCAGGGACAATGAATGACAGCTGCCTCTGATTGAGAACCATACCAGAACAAATACAGAAATAGAAAATCATAGAAAAACTAACATAGACAACCCACCCAACTCACGCCCTGACCATACTAAAACAAAGACATAACAAAGGAACTAAGGTCAGAACGTGACCATTACCTACAGCTGAAAGTAACTTTTGGTTATTGGATCGGCAGTCACTCACCAGCATTCCTACCTGAAATACAACTTTCCTGAATTGGATCCTTGGTTTGTACCCCATGAGGCAATTCAACTGCTCCCTGGTGCTGCTCCCAGGCGCTGCTTCCAGGTGCTGATCCCGGGCGCCGCTCCCAGGTGCTGATCCCGGGCGCCGCTCCCAGGTGCTGATCCCGGGCGCCGCTCCCAGGTGCTGATCCCGGGCGCCGCTCCCAGGTGCTGATCCCGGGCGCCGCTCCCAGGTGCCGCTCCCAGGTGCTGCTCCAGGGCGCCGCAGACTGAGAAGAGGTGTGCGGTGTGGACTTTTGGTTTGACTCACGGTAGGTTTTGATCAGAAGCAGAACCTATTCAAGTAAGTCAGGCCACTGTGTGTTGGCTGATGAGCTGCTAGCTAGCAATTTTACATACTAGAGTTAAGTTAAATATCAGCTGGCTAACGCCATATTAGCTTGTTATCTTAATGTTCACCTATTTATCATTGTAAATTAAAAACTCATTACCCAGATGTGTTTGTAGATATCAGCAATGGAAGAGGGTGAAAGGATTTTCTGCTCCAGCTGTCAGAAAAGGACAACTATGAAGACAGACAGAGAAGTCAGGGCTGTCTAATTGGAATATAATGAAGCTTGTTTCTTTGCGATGTCTGTCCTCGGATATGGAGAGCTGTGAAAGCCTGTCTACAGATGAAGAGGTCCCAAGAGACTGTCTGCAGATGGAGAGGTCCCAGTGAAGGTCCCAAGAGACTGCAGCCACATTCTTGTATGCCATAGGATTTGTGTGTACTTATGTTAGCACATGTTGTACTCAACAATACAGTACAAATTCACACACAATGTAGGCTACAAACGTATTAAATCAAATCAAAAGTTTATTTGTCACGTGCGCCGAATACAACAGGACCTTACAGTGAAATGCTTACTTACAGGCTCTAACCAATAGTGCGGAAAAAAGGACGTGTGTGTGTGTAGGTAAGTAAAGAAATAAAACAACAGTAAAAAGACATTTGAAAATAAGAGTAGCAAGGCTATATACAGACACCTGTTAGTCAGGCTTATTGAGGTAGTATGTACATGTAGGGGTGGTTAAAGTGACTATGCATATATGATGAACAGAGTGTAGCAGTAGCGTAAAAAGAGGGGTTGGCGGATGGTGGGACACAATACAGATAGCCCTGTTAGCCAATGTGTGGGAGCACTGCTTGGTCGGGCCAATTGAGGGAGTATGCACATGAATGTATAGTTAAAGTGACTATGCATATAAGATAAACAGAGAGTAGCAGCAGTGTAAAAGAGGGGTTGGGGGGGGCACACAATGCAAATAGTCCGGGTAACCATTTGGTTACCTGTTCATGAGTCTTATGGCTTGGGGGTATTACAACTGTAGCAGGCCAATCCTGCTCCTGGAGGTCTGCTGGGTGTGCAGGTGTCTCTTCCCACCCTGCACTAACACACCTGATACAAACGTATCAATCCTAATGACTTGATAATAATGTGTATTATTGTTGGGCTGGAATAGAAGTCTGCTCACCCAGTAGATCAGGAAGTGGATCAAGGTTGGCCACCTCTGGTATGGATATTTTAGTTTTTCTAAAATGGATGCTTTAGTAATAATAGCATACTTACTAAGATGTCTAACATTTACAAACAAGGTAGCTTGTTTCTACGTTGAAATTATATGTTGATTAATTACATTTTTATTAATTGTTTAAACTTGTTTTAATTTTAACGTAAAAATATCGTAACGACCCTGGGTTTATAAGCGCGGAAATCGACTCTGCGGCTGGAGCGAGCATGCTTTTGTGGCAGTCGACAGCGCGCCGGACCACGAGCTCGAAGGTCGACAGCGCGCCGGACCTCGGGCTCGAAGGTCGACAGCGCGCCGGACCACGAGCTCGAAGGTCGACAGCGCGCCGGACCACGAGCTCGAAGGTCGACAGCGCGCCGGACCACGAGCTCGAAGGTCGACAGCGCGCCGGACCACGAGCTCGAAGGTCGACAGCGCGCCGGACGTCGGGCTCGAAGGTCGAGGGTTCGAAACCTGCTCCCTGCTGTTTCATTACAATAGTATCCAAGATGAACTAGTGTCAATGTTCATTCATTACAGATCAGATTCTACAATCAAAAAGGTGTGAAGGGGATCTGTCTCTAATTTGTCTGTGTCTCTGTGTTGCTGTCTCAAATGAACACGACCTTTTTGTCCAGTTGTAATCTCTCTCTGAGCGGTTTTATTTGATTGTCATTATACATCAGCAGCAGACAATAGCTAAACTCATATTGTTAAGATAGCTTGAATAGAATAATTTTGCACGCCCAATTTTTCAGTTTTTGATTTGTTAAAAAAAGTTTGAAATATCCAATAAATGTCGTCCCACTTGTTGTTGATTCTTCACAAAAAATACAGTTTTATATCTTTATGTTTGAAGCCTGAAATGTGGCAAAAGGTCGCAAAGTTCAAGGGGGCCGAATACCTTCGCATGGCACTGTATGTGCTCTACATTTGAAATAGATAATGTATATGAGGTTAACCATAAGCCAGATTTGTGACATGATTTATCTGACATTAATTTGTTTAGTGCAAATTCAACCCTTGTATTCTCGGTACATGATATTTTATTTCAGCTCATGAAACATGGGACCAACAGTTGACATTTTACATGTATATATTTTTCAGTGTATCTTCACTGAGTGTACAAAACATTAAGGACACCTTCCTAATATTCAGTTAAAACCTTTTGCCCTCAGAACAGCCTCAATTCGTCAGGGCATGGACTGGGGATGATGGTGTTGAAGTGAGCCATGACCAGCCTTTCAAAGCACTTCATAGCTACAGACCTGAGTCCTACGGCTCGGTTGTCATTTAGGCAGGTTACCTTGGTGTTCTTGGGCACAGGGACTATGGTGGTCTGCTTCTCTACCTGCACCTGCCCGCCTGTCCAACATCACTACTCTGGACGGCTCTGACTTAGAATACGTGGACAACTACAAATACCTAGGTGTCTGGTTAGACTGTAAACTCTCCTTCCAGACCCATATCAAACATCCCCAATCCAAAGTTAAATCTAGAATTGGCTTCCTATTTCGCACAAAGCATCCTTCACTCATGCTGCCAAACATACCCTTGTAAAACTGACCATCCTACCAATCCTCGACTTTGGCGATGTCATTTACAAAATAGCCTCCAATACCCTACTCAACAAATTGGATGCAGTCTATCACAGTGCAATCCGTTTTGTCACCAAAGCCCCATATACTACCCACCATTGCGACCTGTACGCTCTCGTTGGCTGGCCCTCGCTTCATACTCGTCGCCAAACCCACTGGCTCCATGTCATCTACAAGACCCTGCTAGGTAAAGTCCCCCATTATCTCAGCTTGCTGGTCACCATAGAATCTCCCACCTGTAGCACACGCTCCAGCAGGTATATCTCTCTAGTCACCCCCAAAACCAATTCTTTCTTTGGCCGCCTCTCCTTCCAGTTCTCTGCTGCCAATGACTGGAACGAACTACAACAATCTCTGAAACTGGAAACACTTATCTCCCTCACAAGCTTCTCCCTCACTAGCTTTAAGCACCAGCTGTCAGAGCAGCTCACATATTACTGCACCTGTACATAGCCCACCTATAATTTAGCCCAAACAACTACCTCTTTCCCTACTGTATTTAATTTATTTATTTATTTTGCTCCTTTGCACCCCATAATTTTTATTTCCATTGCAAATCTACCATTCCAGTGTTTTACTTGCTATATTGTATTTACTTTGCCACCATGGCCTTTTTTTTGCCTTTACCTCCCTTCTCACCTCATTTGCTCACATCGTATACAGACTTGTTTATACTGTATTATTGACTGTATGTTTGTTTTACTCCATGTGTAACTCTGTGTCGTTCTATGTGTCGAACTGCTTTGCTTTATCTTGGCCAGGTCGCAATTGTAAATGAGAACTTGTTCTCAACTTGCCTACCTGGTTAAATAAAGGTGAAATAAAAATACATTTAAAAAACATGTAGGTATTACAGACTCAGTCGGGGACAGGTTGAAAATGTCAGTGAAGACACCTGCCAGTTGGTCAGGACATGCTGTGAGTACACATCCAGGTAATCTGTCTGGCCCTGCGGCCTTGTTAATGTTGACCTGTTTAAAGATCTTACTTAACAGGGACTGTCTAATTTGTAACATGTTTTACTATATTGCAGATATTCAGAGATGCAGAGCATGAAGTGGGGTTACTTCTAAGTAACTTTGGCTGACTCCTGTCATCATCTCCAACATGTGACCTATTCTAGAGCTTTGCTTTGGTGTGGATTGAGGCCTATACATTCATATCAGTTGTGTTCCCCTGTTGTAATTCAGCTTTCCTTATTTCTATTGTGGATTGTGTTTCTGTACGCCAATGGAAAGTCTATAAAACTATGAGCAAACCAGCCTATGTATTGAATACATGGAATTGGATTGTGATGATACCGATGATTGAATCTTACACACAATGTGCAAATATTAGTATGTTTCATTTATCAGTAATTAAATGTGATGTGTATGAAGTTGTTTGGTGAAATATGCATAAAAGGAGAGTAATTACCCATAATTCTGCACCTTTGTATCGTTGTACTTCCAGTTTTGATCATCGTGATTTAGGGACTGCTGTAATATTTGTGTTGTGGAGAAATGACAAGTAAGGAGACAGGAGTACAGTTAGTTTTCGTTTAGTCAAAACCCCTCGTGCTCTACAGTTCCCGGCACCCTAGTGCGCATGTGCATTTCTAATTAGGTGTAGTAACGTAACACTGCCGTAATACATTACTGCTTAGTAACAGCACAGTAACTAATATAAACAGATGTAGATCCCAGATACTACAACTGCAAAGAACATTTATGATCTACTGGGATTTTTAAAAGACAGACTAACTTTCTGTTTTGTCGGCTTGCATTCAATAAATAAGTATAGTTGTGTCAATCTTTTTGCTGGCTTCTTTTGATGAACGGATTTGTTCTTTTGATGAACGGATTTGCAATTTTGATGGTATTATATTTTTTATGAATGTTTGTTTTTTAAAAAGACAAGTACATTTTCAAAAAGCATTTACTGTTTTGCAAAAGTTATGTTTTGTGTTCCAAAAAATAATTGTAGGCGATTATGAGAAACTGTAATACATAATGACGATTGCTCCCTGATTAAATAGTACACCCTGCTGGACAAACGAGCTTACTGCACCTGGTATTCCCAGGCAGCGTACCATACAAGAACTAACCAGGCCCGACCCTGCTTAGCTTCCGAGACCAGGCGTATTGAGACTGATATGGTCGTAAGCCAGGGACTGTATTGTGTATAAATGATCTGTAATAATGCCGTAAGCGAAGGAATAACTCTTGCTACACTATATCAAGTTTTTGTCACTTGAAAAAGTGCAGTGTGAGATCATAGAAATATAAATAATGGGATAAACAGACATAGTTACTTTAACACAGGCAGATGAGTTACAAACCTTGTATACATTTAATATATGCCATTTAGCAGACGCTTTTATCCAAAACGACTTACAGTCATGTGTGCATACATTCTACGTATGGGTGATCCCGGGGATCGAACCCACTACCCTGGCGTTACAAGCGCCATGCTCTACCAACTGAGCTACAGAAGGAACACAACGACATATTTGAGTCTTGTGAAAATAGCAGGCCTATCAAATAGTAACTTCAGACAAATACATCAGATAACGTTACCGGTTTGTGAGGCAGTTCATGTTACCAGAACATGACTTTAGTACATTTCATAGTTTATACTGTATAGTCTTCTTGTGTATATATATCCAAATCATAAGTGTTTTTGACTACTTTAGTACTTTGTGTATATGTTTGATCGTGTGTATTGCGCTGTTGAGGAGAGCTTGCAAGTAAGCATTTCACTGTACCGTTTACACCCTGTCTACGTGACGAAAACGTTTTTTTTAAAGATTAACGCACCATTCACATCAGCTCAATATAACGGTGACCGACTTGACCAGCACTGTCTTGCCACCACTGACATTAAGATGAACTGTGTGTGTGACAATGTGACAATACAATATAGACTAAAACGAAACCATGCTTGATTTATATTTACAACGACAGGGGGTGCACCGTTCCTGGAGGTACTGCAATACCAGGTCGATGCGTGGAGTGGACGGAGCAAGCCCCTATTCCATCTCCCTATTCCAAAAATCAATTTAATATATGGTCCCCAGATAGGGGACGTATCAGCTATTAAACTGATAAGAACATACTTTTTTTTTACAATGTTTTATTGACACAATTCCTTTAAAAACAGCTCATACATTTTTTACATCATTTACACACATAAAAACGGCAACAAAGCATAAAACACAGCAATTGAAAGTTACATTTAAATTTGTTAAAAAGTACGTGTTGTTAAAATCAATGAATACAACCATGAATAAAAGTACTTTCTTTGTAAAAAAACATCAAATCTGTAAAAGCCATTTAAAATGTGTGCTGATGATCTAACAAAGGTAAAACATTTTTAAGGCATGAAAAACATGTTAAAAAGCCACTTTGTTAAGAAGCTGTCTTCAGTCCCTTGTACAGGAGCGGGGTGAGTCTTTATCAAGTTTGATCTTAGCCAAAAGGCCGAGAAGCGATACCCACAATGGTTTCGGGAGGAAGTAGCCGTTCTCCGACACGTCAAATTTGACGATGGTTACACCAAAATGAGCTCTGTATACTATTTTCCCCCATAAAAAAAGATTATGCTTTTAAAAATGGCGGCATGGATTGCGAGTTGATCAACGCCAGGAATCACCAGGTTTGACTGTTACAAAGTAACACAGTTGAAGGTTCTAAAGGTTCTAACAGTCCGCCCTCCAATCAGAAATGAGAGAATGCGTTGTTAAATTAAAACCATATTAACAGCTAAATTAAAACCATATTAACAGCTAAATTGGAATAATAATATATCACGGGTGGGGGTGAAGGGAAACAATTTGGAGATAATATAGACACAAAATTAGATCTTGTTTCAAATATCTCTGGTAGCGTTTCTGCCACAACGGAACTGAAGCAATTGTTCACTTGATGGCGCCAGAGTTCCACCGACCGTTGCTTTTTCCAAGCTGTCCCGTGTGGTACATAAAACTGCATGACTTCAATACATCATCAACGCAAGAAATGTGAACAATAAAAATAGCCTATGTATTTTTTTCTGTTGAGCGTTGTATGTTAAGGTCATTGTGAGGAGGCCTTCATAAAGTTGCCCTCCTAAATTACTAGAGGACAAACTTCAAAGATCCATGGCACTGGACTGCAGTGAGAGCTAGGCCAGAGCGGTCCTGGCCTATGGTCCTGGCTACCTAAATGTTTCCTCCTCATAATAAAGGTGGCAGTTTTGAGGCTTACTTTTACATTTAGGCGTACTCAGTCACTACAAAAAATGCCATATCATGGTCGTAAAATTCCATTTTGGAAATGAAATGGTTGTGCTTTTTGTATTGTTCTGACTTAATATATGCCATTTAGCAGGGCTTTTATCCAAAGCGACTTACAGTCATGTGTGAATTCTGAATGGGCTGCTTATTCTGTAACATTACTTGATGCTGTGTGTGACTGCTGTCTCCTGGCTCTGTGTTTGACCAGAACGGTCTCTCCTTCAATGCCATGGAATGCACAGGTATTACGGTCGTTGTCCTTTCAGACCCCCGAGTGTAACGGAATGAACGGCTAGCTAGTTATCGGTGTTCGCGTTTCAATCAGTGCACAGGACGTCACTTGCTCTGAGACCTTGAAGTAGTAGTTCCCCTTGCTCTGCTTTTGTGGAGCGATGGGTAACGATGCTTCGTGGGTGACTGTTTTTGATGTGTGCAGAGGGTCCCTGGTTCACGCCTGGGTAGGGGCGAGGGTACGGATCAAAGTTATACGGTTACATTGATGCTGTTGACCCGGATCACTGGTTATTTTGGATATTTCACTTAGGGGTGTACTCACTTTTGTTGCCAGCGGTTTAGTTAGACATACATACATGCATACATGCATACATGCATACATGCATACATACATAACATTACACTACACTGCATTACAATACACACATAAAGTTTGGGGTCACTTAGAAATTGTTTTTGAAAGAAAAAGCAAATTTAGTCCATTAAGGGGATAGCCCCGTTTTTTCCAATTTTCACCTAAAATGACATACCAAAATCTATCTGCCTGTTGCTCAGGCCCTGAAGCAAGGATATCCATATTCTTGATACCATTTGAAAGGAAACACTTTGAAGTTTGTGGAAATGTGAATGTGAATGTAGGAGAATATAACAGATCTGGTAGCAGAAAAGAAAAAAAACAACTGTTTGCATTGTTTTTTACCACCATCTTTGAAATGCAACAGAAAGGTCTCAAATCTAGTCACGACTCTGGTTGTCATTTAGATGGTGTCCACAAGAGGGCAGCAGTGTATGTGCAAAGTTTCAGACTGATAACTGGAAGACTAATAAGCAAGTTGCATGACATTTACTATGAAGTCACCCAGGTGTCCTTCACAATTTGCCCAAATGTACCCAAGTGGCCTCCAAGTGGTCGAATTGGTAAATTGATACATTTTCAAGAATATAAAACTAATTGAAAACATTCAAAAATGCTATGCCCGTAAAAAAATACAAGTTTACACACTCCCAGGAATGTCAAAACATGTTGGATCATTTGCTTCCCTACATAAAATGTGCCAACAGGAGACCAGACAAGAATGCTGATCCAATGTCTCCAAATGTCTTCCGGCGCCGACAGAGATGGCCGCCTCGCTTCGCGCTCCTAGGAAACTATGCAGTTTTTTTTTTTTTTTTTTTTACGTGTTATTTCTTATATTGGTACGGATCAGGATGTCCTGCTCCCAGGCAGACTAAATAACCTTTTTGCCCGCTTTGAGGACAATACAGTGCCACTGACACGGACCGCAACTAAAACATGTGGACTCTCCTTCACTGCAGCCGACGTGAGGAAAACATTTAAACGTGTCAACCCTCGCAAGGCTGCAGGCCCAGAAGGCATCCCCAGCCGCGCCCTCAGAGCATGCGAAGACCAGCTGGCTGGTGTGTTTACGGACATATTCAATCAATCCCTATCCCAGTCTGTTGTTCCCACATGCTTCAAGAGGGCCACCATTGTTCCTGTTCCCAAGAAAGTAGCACTCACTTCTGTCATCATGAAGTGCTTTGAGAGACTAGTCAAGGACCATATCACCTCCACCCTACCTGACACCCTAGACGCACTCCAATTTGCTTACCGCCCAAATAGGTCCACAGACGATGCAATCACACTGCACACTGCCCTAACCCATCTGGACAAGAGGAATACCTATGTGAGAATGCTGTTCATCGAATACAGCTCGGCATTTAACCCCATAGTGCCCTCCAAGCTCGTCATCAAGCTCGAGACCCTGGGTCTCGACCCCGCCCTGTGCAACTGGGTACTGGACTTCCTGACGGGCCGCCCCCAGGTGGTGAGGGTAGGCAACAACATCTCCACCCCGCTGATCCTCAACACTGGGGCCCCACAAGGGTGCATTCTGAGCCCTCTCCTGTACTCCCTGTTCACCCACGACTGCGTGGCCATGCACACCTCCAACTCAATCATCAAGTTTGCGGACGACACAACAGTGGTAGGCTTGATTACCAACAACAACGAGACGGCCTACAGGGAGGAGGTGAGGGCCTCGGAGTGTGGTGTCAGGAAAATAACCTCAACGTCAACAAAACTAAGGAGATGATTGTGGACTTCAGGAAACAGCAGAGGGAACACCCCCCTATCCACATCGATGGAACAGTAGTGGAGAGGGTAGTAAGTTTTAAGTTCCTTGGCGTACACATCACAGACAAACTGAATTGGTCCACCCACACAGACAGCATCGTGAAGGAGGCGCAGCAGCGCCTCTTCAACCTCAGGAGGCTGAAGAAATTTGGCTTGTCACCAAAAGCACTCACAAACTTCTACAGATGCACAATCGAGAGCATCCTGTCGGGCTGTATCACCGCCTGGTACGGCAACTGCTCCGCCCATAACCGCAAGGCTCTCCAGAGGGTAGTGAGGTCTGCACAACGCATCACCGGGGGCAAACTACCTGCCCTCCAGGACACCCACACCACCCGATGTCACAGGAAGGCCATAAAGATCATCAAGGACAACAACCACCCGAGCCACTGCCTGTTACCCCCCGCTATTATCCAGAAGGCGAGGTCAGTACAGATGCATCAAAGCTGGGACCGAGAGACTGAAAAACAGCTTCTATCTCAAGGCCATCAGACTGTTAAACAGCCACCACTAACATTGAGTGGCTGCTGCCAACACACTGACTCAACTCCAGCCACTTTAATAATGGGAATTGATGGGAAATGTAAAATATATCACTAGCCACTTTAAACAATGCTACCTAATATAATGTTTACATACCCTACATTATTCATCTCATATGTATACGTATATATACTGTACTCTATATCATCTACTGCATCCTTATGTAATACATGTATCACTAGCCACTTTAACTATGCCACTTTGTTTACATACTCATATGTATATACTGTACTCAATTCCATCTACTGTATCTTGCCTATGCCGCTCTGTACCATCACTCATTCATATATCTTATGTACATATTCTTTATCCCTTTACACTTGTGTCTATAAGGTAGTAGTTTTGGAATTGTTAGGTTAGATTACTCGTTGGTTATTACTGCATTGTCAGAACTAGAAGCACAAGCATTTCGCTACACTCGCACTAACATCTGCTGACCATGTGTATGTGACAAATAAAATGTGATTTGACTTTGATTTGAAACAGAGGTGTTCTCTACCTCTCTAACTACCTACCTCTCTCTCTCTCTATCTCTCGCTCTCTCTCTATCTCTCGCTCTACCTTCCTCTCGCTCTACCTCCCTCTCGCTCTACCTCCCTCTCGCTCTACCTCCCTCTCGCTCTACCTCCCTCTCGCTCTACCTCCCTCTCGCTCTACCTCCCTCTCGCTCTACCTCCCTCTCGCTCTACCTCCCTCCTCCTACCTCCCTCCCTCTCTACCTCCCTCCCTCCCTCTCTACCTCCCTCCCTCCCTCCCTCTCTACCTCCCTCCCTCTCTACCTCCCTCCCTCTCTACCTACCTCCCTCTCTCTCTACCTCCCTCTCTCTCTACCTACCTCCCTCCCTCTCTCTACCTCCCCCTCTCTCTACCTACCTCCCCTCTCTACCTACCTCCCTACCTCCCTCTACCTCCCTCCCTCTCCTACCTCCCCCTCTCTCTCTACCTCCCTCCCTCTACCTCCCTCCCTCTCTCTCTACCTCCCTCCCTCCCTCCCTCTCTCTCTCTACCTCCCTCCTCTCTCTCTCTACCTCCCTACCTCCCCTCTCTCTCTACCTCCCTCCCTCCCTCCCTCTCTCTACCTCCCTCCCTCCCTCCCTCTCTCTACCTCCCCTCCCTCCTCTCTCTACCTCCCTCCCTCTCTCTCTACCTCCCTCCTCTCTCTCTACCTCCCTCTCTCCCTCTCTCTCTACCTCCCTCTACCTCCTCCTCTCTCTACCTCCCTCCCTCTCTCTCTACCTCCCCTCCCTCTCTACCTCCTCCCTCTCTCTACCTCCCTCCCTCTCTCTACCTCCCTCCCTCCTCTACCTCTACCTCCCTCCCTCTCTCTACCTCCCTCCCCTACCTCCCTCTCTACCTCCCCTCCCTCCTACCTACCTCCCTCTCTACCTCCCCTCCCTCTACCTCTCTACCTCCCTCCCTCTCTCTACCTCCCTCCTCTCTACCTCCCTCCCCTCTCTACCTCCCTCCCTCTCTCTACCTCCCTCCTCTCTCTCTACCTCCCTCCCTCCCTCTCCCTACCTCCCTCCCTACCTCTCTAACTACCTCCCTACCTCTCTAACTACCTCCCTCTCTACCTCCCCTCTCTAACTACCTCCCTACCTCTCCCTAACTACCTCCCTCCCCTCTCTATACCTCCCCCTCCCTCTCCTCCCCTCTCTACCTCTACCTACCTCCCTCTCTCTCTACCTCCCTCCCTCACTCTCTCTACCTCCCTCTCCTCTCTACCTCCCTACCTCCTCCCTCTCTCTCTCTCTCTACCCTCCCTCTCTCTCTCTCTACCTCCCTCTCTCTCTCTACCTCCTCCCTCTCACTCTCTACCTCTCTACCTCCCTCTCTACCCTCCCTCTCTCTACCTCCCTACCTCCCTCCCTCTACCCTCCTACCTACCTCCCTCCCTCCCTCTACTCTCTCTACCTCCCTCCCTCTCTCTCTCTCTACCTCCCTCCCTCTCACTCTCTACCTCCCCCTCCCTCACTCTCTACCTCCCTCTCCTCCCTCCTCTCTACCTCCCTCTCTCTACCTCTACCCCTCTCTCTCTCTACCTCCCTCTCTCTCTCTACCTCCCTCTCTCTCTCTACCTCCCTACCTCCACCTCCACCCTCTCTACCTCCCTCCCCTCTACCTCTCTCTACCTCCCTCTCTCTCTACCTCTCTCTCTACCTCCCTCTCTCTCTACCTCCCTCTCTCTCTACCTCTCCCCCTCCCTCCCTACTCTCTCCTCTAACTACCTCCTCTCTCTACCTCCCTCTCTCTTTCTCCCTCCTTCCAGAATGAGAGGTAAAATGTTATCACCTGTAGTATCTCGGGGCTGTTCTCCAAGCCCTCCTTCATCCAGGACGTCCTCAGCAGGAGCGAACCCTATCCCATTATCCAGAGTGGAGAACAGACGCATCCCGATTGGTGCTCTTCATAGCGCTGGTTCTACGGCCCATTTCATCGAATGGCTGCAAAGAGAGATGGGAACACCTCATAAATATTACCAGAATTAACTTTGGTTGAATCCAAAATGGCACCATATTCCACAATATAAAGATAAGAGTACCATTACAGACAGTCTCGTTCCTCACCCCCAGCCCCTCTCCAAACACATAGGTGAAATATTTAAGTTAATGGCCAAGTTAGCAGCCAACACTGGTCTAATTTCATAAGGTAACACACAAACAAAGTTGACTTTAAAAAAAATTAAAATAACAAAATGTACACATTATTTACAATGACTGTACTTACAACACGCCCTAAACACAACATTGTGCCGCTGGTCCCAAGTCTCTTTCTGCTGTAAAGCCCTTCTATCTACTTGTAGGCTGGCTGGGTATTCACACCTCTTGATGGCCGGATGGGGGTTTGTTGCGGAGCCAGAGAGAGCAGCAGTCACTCTAAGTGGGGGATGGAGGACTTGAATGTTGTCTCTTTGTAGTCAGTCTTTTCACTAAAGCAAAATCTGTAAGAACTCGAGTTCATTACTTATTATAATGAACCTTTATTTTAGCAAAACATCAAATATACAACAGCACATCTATAAACATATATTATATAGAGTGGAGAACACTGTGGTGAAGGTTGTGTACCAATTTATTTACTTTTAAAATGAACTTTTATTTAAATTAGGCAAGTCAGTACAAATAATTATTTACAATGATGCCTACCCCGGCCAAACCCGGTCGACGCTGGGACAATTGTGCGCCGCCCTATGGGACTCCCAATCACGGCCGGATGTGATGCAGCCTGGAATCGAACCAGGTACTGCAGTGTGTTAGACGACCTGTGCCAGTCGGGTGCCCAACGTGTTTTGTATGTTGACTTTGATATGTTGTGGCTTTCGGATTTACAATATAAAAGAATATAAATAGAAATTCTTGTATTTCACTTACCAGTCTAATGTAACGTCAGCATCCTCTCCTTTAGCTGTTGTCTATTACATTGTTCTGCAAGAATATCGGCCAAAATCTCTATACTTGGACTTTGAGCTTTTCCAGTATTAGTAGCCATATTGTAAGTTCAACATTTGCAAAACAAACAGTTTTCATAATTTCATAACTCACAGATCTGCCCGATTGGTGCTCATTTGAACGTTACAGTCAATCAGAAATTGAATGTCTTCATAGGCCTACAGATACAGGGTTTACTCCAGGTTTATAATTTTAAAAGGCTAATTGATCTAGAAAACATTTTGCAAAGCTGGCTCTAACCAGAAAATAAAGACTAGTTGGGAGGCCCTGAAACATGTCACTCTATTCTTGTGCACAACTGAGCAAGTGGACACGATACTACTCCCTTCACAGAACAGTGTTAGTGTCTAGTTTGAGAAACAGACGCCTCACAAGTCCTCAACTGACAGCTTCATTAAATAGTACCCGCAGAACACCAGTTTCAACGTCAACAGTGAAGAGGCGACTCTGGTATGCTGGCTTTCTAGGCAGAGTTGCAAAGAAAAAGCCATATCTCAGACTGGCCAATAAAAGATTAAGATGGGCAAAAGAAAACAGACACTGGACAGAGGAACTCTGCCTAGAAGGGCAGCATCCCGGAGTCGCCTCTTCACTGTTTAGACTCATGTTTTGCGGGTACTATTTAATGAAGCAGCCAGTTGAGGATGTGAGGCGTCTGTTGACCTGAACTCAAACAAGGTTCAGAATGTCCGCTGACTACCCTTCTATATAGTAAACCCTTAAGTTATTCCATTTTCATCTCACATGATTTTACATAAATTTTTCAATGTTTATCATTTCAATAGCTCCTTGGTAATGTGACCTACTGGCCTCAAACTACTTTCAGAATGTCCACTGACTGGCCGAGACGGGCACCGCGAAGGCATCCAGTGCGTTAACGCGACTGATCCCGGAGAAGCTGGCTGGAGCCCCGGGAGAGTTCTCTTTTCTTTGTGAAGGCCTAGAGGCTAGGTGTCAGAGGTCACCAGGTCAATGGGGGCCTGTCTGGAGGTCAGGAAGGCCCCAAGGAGAAGGCCCAAGTGAATTGATGTGTGAGTGACACTGTCCTTCAGGGGGGCAGAGCAGGCAAATGAATGTAACATTGTGTGAGATGAAATGGGTTCGCACTGTGAAGAGACATGAGAGGTGTAGAATAAGTGGGAGGCCTCGGCCGCCGTTGAAATACCACTACTCTTATGGCCAGGGGCCAGATACAGAGCGTGAGAGTGCCCAGGCAGAAGGCATAAGACACTGGGCTCTGGATAGGTAGGGGGCTAGGTGGTGGTCGCCAATCTGGTGGGACTGTGAGCCAGGTTGGGACTCACTGTGGAAGTCAAAAGGTCACCAGGTGCACGAGGAGGCCTCCCCCAAGGCAGGGGGCACTCAGAGCCCGAGCAGGGGTGGCCGGACTCAGGTGCTGGGGGCAGCACTCAGTCCGTGGAGGTTGGGTTGGAGATTTGGTCTCTGAGCTGATAAAAGAGGGCGGGTCACCAAGTGCACAGAGCTTGTTTCAGGTTACCAGGTGCATACGGAGACCTCCATCAAGGTGTGGGGCACTTCGAGTCCAAGTAGGGGCGGCCGGACTCTGGGGCTAGGGGCAGCACTCAGGCCATGGAAGTTGGAGTGAGGACTGAGCAGGTAAAAGCAGGTGGGTCACCAGGAGCACAGAGCCTGTTTCGGGTTACGAGGTGCACGTGGTTCCTGACAGCGGGACTATAGAGATAGAGGTCTTTCCAGGGAGTAAGCTATATTCTAAGGCCAAAGGAGAGGGTTGTTGACCAGGTAAGGAGAGTAGGTGTGGAGGCCTGGAGGTCTGTAGTTCCAAGGAATAAGCTATACACTCTTAGGCCCAGGGAGAGGGTAGGCAGGCAGGGAGTGTAGGCCTAGAGGCCAGGAGTCAGAGGTCACCAGGTCAATGTGGGCCTGTCTGGAGGTCAGGAAGGCCCCAAGGAGAAGGCCCAAGTGAATTGGTGTGTGAGTGACACTGTCCTTCAGGGGGGCAGAGCAGGCAAATGAATGTAACATTGTGTGAGATGAAAATGGACAAACAAAAGGATGTGTAATGTGTAGGCCCACTGAGTGGACATTCTGAAACTTGTTTGAAGTCAGTAGGTCACATGACCATGGAGCTATTGAAATTCAAATGAAAAAAAATTCTGTACTTTGTTTACGCTGACTAACTAATTCAACTATAGGAATACAAAATGCGGGTCACATTTCCACGTTTATTAGCTTTGAAAATAATTGTGAAAATAAAACCTGTGCAATGTTGTGCGCAATTATTCCAACTTCATGACACTTATTTGGAGTCTGTGGCAAGTGGTTTGAAAGCTTGAATATACAACCTGAAACTGGCTTTACCCCGGTCTCCGTAAGTAGGGTTTTCAGCTGTTACATTTGCCCATATTTGGCTCTGTGTAAACTACAATTCCGACGCTGTGTTTTAACGTTGAGAAATGTAAATAATCATTGCTTTCAAAACAGCATCCTCACGTTCAATATGACATTGTGGTATGGTAATCTGAGCTAGTAGAGAGCATCCTCACGTTCAATATCACAGTCTGGTATGGTAATCTGAGCTGGTAGAGAGCATCCTCACGTTCATTATGACAGTCTGGTATGGTAATTTGAGATGGTAGAGAGCATCCTCACGTTCATTATGACAGTCTGGTATGGTAATCTGAGATGGTAGAGAGCATCCTCACGTTCAATATGACAGTCTGGTATGGTAATCTGAGCTGGTAGAGAGCATCCTCACGTTCATTATGACAGTCTGGTATGGTAATCTGAGATGGTAGAGAGCATCCTCACGTTCAATATGACAGTCTGGTATGGTAATCTGAGCTGGTAGAGAGCATCCTCACGTTCTTTATGACAGATAAGAGCGTCTGCTAAATGACTTAAATGTAATGTAAATGTAATCTGAGCTGGTAGAGAGCATCCTCAAATTCAATATGACAGTATGGTAATCTGAGCTGGTAGAGAGCATCCTCAAATTCAATATGACAGTACGGTATGGTAATCTGAGTGTGAGGCGCAAAAGCAAACTGACCAGAATAGTAAACACAGCCAGCAAAGCAATTGGTCGACCACAGGCACATTTGAGCAGTCTGTTCCACAATGCAACCAAAAAGGCGGCACAGGCTGTCATTGGCGACCCCTCCCACCGTCTACACCCGCAGTTCCAGAGGTTTCCCTTCTGTTTGACGCTTAAGAACACCCATCACCAAGAAGAACGTGTTCAAACATTCATTCGTTCCTTGTGTAACCGATGTGAAATGTTTAGCTAGTCAGCGGGGTGCGCGCTAATAGCGTTTCAATTGGTGACGTCACTCACTCTGAGACCTTGAAGTAGTTGTTTCCCTTGCTCTGCAAGGGCCACGGCTTTTGTGGAGCAATGCTTCGTGGGAGGCAGTTGTAGATGTGTGCAGAGGATCCCTGGTTCGAGCCCAGGTAGGGACAAGGAGAGGGACAGAAGCAATACTGTTACACTTGTGCTGACTACTAAATGCAAAGTAAATTGTATCGATATATTGTAAATGAGAACTTGTTCTCAACTTGCCTACCTGGTTAAATAAAGGTGAAATAAATAAAAAATAAATAAATGTACTTATTTATCTAGTGCAGTTGGAACAGTAGTCGTCGTGAGTGAATGTATGTCCTCTAAATTGATAGTGTATGCAACATGATGGACTGTTTAAATATGATTTATGCGATTATTTATGAAGGTGATGTGAAACAAAAATTGGACAATAAAGTGTTATTCTATTCTAATAGTGTGTTGGGCCACCACGAGCCACCAGAACAGCTTCAATGCGCTTTGGCAGAGATTCAACAAGTGTCTGGAACTTCACATGCTTTTTTGGGGGCCCATACTGCTAAGCAAGGACGAGGAAGTGATTCGCTGGTTGGGGTAAGGTTCTCAAAAACATGTAAAATCACAAAAAGTGTTTGAACCCTTTTATAAAATTACATTTACATCAAAAATAGTGAAATAGGACATTTCTCCTTTAATGGGAGGCAGACTGGGCATGGTTTTACATGTCTTTTTTATTTATATTTTTTATTTAACCTTTATTTAACTAGGCAAGTCAGTTAAGAACAAATTCTTATTTTCAATGATGGCCTAGGAACAGTGGGTTAACTGCCTGTTCAGGGGCAGAACGACAGATTTGTACCTTATCAGCTCGGGGGTTTGAACTCGCAACCTTCCGGTTACTAGTCCAACTCTCTAACCACTAGGCTACCCTGCTGCCAACCAGAGATTGTTTGAGCTACTACATTCAAAATGTGATAGGAACAACTGTCTGCGACAAATTAGTATTGGTATTAGATCTCTAAATCAAACAGGCAAGGTGTGACTGAGTTGTTGTAAAACAGGAAACTTCTCCTTTAACTTAGAACTACCCCTCCCAGATCTGGGAGAATTGTCAGCAACTGACACTAATTAGCATAACGCAACGGACAAAAAAAATATTACTAGAAAATATTCAGAAAATCACAAGTGACATATTGAAACATATCTTAGCCTTTTGTTAAATCACCCTGTCATCTCAGATTTTGAAATTATGCTTTACAGCCAAAGCTAGACAAGCATTTGTGTAGGTTTATCGATAGCCTAGCATAGCATGTCCAGCTAGCAGCAGGCAACTTGGTCACGAAAATCAGAAAAGCAATCAAATAAATAATTTACCTTTGATGAACTTCGGATGTTTTCACTCACAAGACTCCCAGTTAGACAGCAAATGTTCATTTTGTCCCATAAAAGATGATTTTTTATAGCCGAAATACGTCATTTTGTTCTTCACGTTTGGTTGAGAAATCCACCGGAAACTGCGGTCACGGACAAAGCCGAAAAATATTCCAAATTAGATCCATAATATCGACAGAAACATGGCAAATGTTTTTTATAATCAATCCTCAAGGTGTTTTTCAAATATCTATTCGATAATATATCAACCCGGGCAGTTGGCTTCCCAGTAGGAGCAAGAGGCACAAGGGCCGCCTTTGTCGCTGACGCAATGTTGTCGTTCAGGGTCATTTTTCCAAATAAAAAGCCTGAAACTATGTCTTGTGACACTAGACACATTTAGGGAAGCCATAGAAAAAGGAATCTGGTTGATATCCCATTCACTGCTCAATAGGGATGCATAGGAACGCTGAAGTTTCTAAATAAGAGTGGCCCAATTAACACGTTGCAATTTCTACTAACCCTCTGAACTGGCGGGCTCACTAAACACAAATACTACATTTGTAAATTATGCCTGAGTGTTGGAAGGTGCCCCTGAAAACCGTAAATAAAAATACATTAAATAAAAAACTGGAAAATCATGCCGTCTGGTTTGCTTAAAGATGCACTATGGAAACAAATCCTCAATTTCCTGGTTGCAAAATGTTCCGTTTGTGGCAAAACAAGCAATCATTGTGTAGAGAATCATTGTACCATCTAAACCACTGTGAAATATATTTTCCATAACCAACTGGGGTATCTGGAGTGATCAGAGAGTAGACTAAAGAAGTGAAGTAGACAAATTGCCAGTGAAGAAATTCTATGAAATGAGTCTGTGTAGTTACTAGGCTTGGGCGTAATTCCGTAGATACCAGAATACTTGGGGGAAAGCCATAGGATGGTTTTTCAATACCGTTGAAACTATTTTCTTCGAAGTCAAATATTTGTAGATACTTTTTAAGTAAATGCATGCAGTTAACTTGTGCAATACGTTAGGAGATAAAGAACAGCGTTCTTATTTGCCTCTGTCACATTATTATGTAGTTTACGGTAGTCCCCCAGTCACGTGGTGTTCGATGACAAAGAGAAGAGACCTGAGTGTTCCTCACAAAATGGCGGTCAGTCAGCGTAGATACGTTAAAGGAATTATTGGATTTCCTCTCCCAAACCCCGACCAGTCATAAAACAACATTGATTAAAACGTTGTTCGGAACGACACAATGTCATGTGTACAACATCTAAAGACCCGCATCACTATCATGGGAGCTTTGCCGTTTCTAAAAGGACGTATTTCGGGGGTACTGCTAAACAAGGATGAGGGCACGATTTGCTGGTTGTGGTAAGGTTCTCAAAAGTATGTGAAATCACAAACATACTGTCTGGACCCTTCTATAAAAAATGGATTTACATAAATATGAGTGATTTAGTGTAGATGATATAGGGGATGGTTGCATTTTTAATCTACATCTCAGATCATTTTGAGCTAGTACATTCAAAATGTGAATAGGAACATCTGTCTGTTACAAAGTAGTATTGGTTTTATCTCTCTAAATCAAACAGACAATGTGTGACTGTCTCAAACACAAGGAGTGACATGTTCCAAATTCCCCCACCTCCCGGGTCAGTTGTAACAATTCCCCTACCTCCCGGGTCAGTTGTAACAATTCCCCTACCTCCCGGGTCAGTTGTAACAATTCCCCTACCTCCCGGGTCAGTTGTAACAATTCCCCACCTCCCGGGTCAGTTGTAACTATTCCCCTACCTCCCGGGTCAGTTGTAACTATTCCCCTAACTCCCGGGTCAGTTGTAACTATTCCCCTACCTCCCGGGTCAGTTGTAACTATTCCCCTACCTCCCGGGTCAGTTGTAACTATTCCCCTACCTCCCGGGTCAGTTGTAACTATTCCCCTACCTCCCGGGTCAGTTGTAACTATTCCCCTACCTCCCGGGTCAGTTGTAACAGGCATTGGAGTGACATGTAACAGTTTGACATAATGCTAAAATCATAACATGCAACAAGATATTGAAAGCCTTTATTGGGAACCTGAGAACAACATGTTTAACATTTTGTGTAGCAGAAATAATAGTCAAAATTCAAATCAGAATGTTTCTTATTTTGACACTATTAACTGGCCCTTCTCAACTAAACAACATCTGACAATTTAACATCTGAATGTGTGTGGTGTGAGTGAATTTGAGAGAGAGGAGGGGTGTGTGTGTGAGTGAATGTTGGACATGTTAACTCAGTCACAGTTTCGACAGTGGTATGGTAGTCCCGGGGTACAGGCTTGGTGGGCCCATCAGTTTAGACAGTGGTACGGTAGTCCCGGGGTACAGGCTTGGTTGGCCCATCAGTTTAGACAGTGGTACGGTAGTCCCGGGGTACAGGCTTTGTGGGCCCATCAGTTTAGACAGTGGTATGGTAGTCCCGGGGTACAGGCTTGGTGGGCCCATCAGTTTAGACAGTGGTACGGTAGTCCCGGGGTACAGGCTTGGTGGGCCCATCAGTTTAGACAGTGGTACGGTAGTCCCGGGGTACAGGCTTGGTGGGTCCTTCAGTTTAGACAGTGGTACGGTAGTCCCGGGGTACAGGCTTGGTGGGTCCATCAGTTTAGACAGTGGTACGGTAGTCCCGGGGTACAGGCTTGGTGGGTCCATCAGTTTAGACAGTGGTACGGTAGTCCCGGGGTACAGGCTTGGTGGGTCCATCAGTTTAGACAGTGGTATGTTAGTCCCGGAGTACAGGCTTGGTGGGCCCATCATTTGTATTCCCAGCACTGCACCCAGACCTCATTAGGCTTGTTATAACTAACCCTGATGCTTGCAGCTATTAGTTAGCTTCAACTTTAGCTACATGTTTAAACTTTAGCATTGCTAACTTGCATCAAATCGATATTTATTTATCTTTATTTAACTACGCAAGTCAGTTAAGAACAAATTCTTATTTTCAATGACGTCATAGGAAGAGTGGGTTAACTGCATTGTTCAGGGGCAGAACGAGACTTTTACCTTGTCAGCTCGGGGATTAGATCTTGCAACCTTTTGGTTACTAGTCCAATGCTCTAATCACTAGGCTACTTGCCGCCCCATATCTACACAAACTGGTTATGAACCTGAAATAACTACTAACTACTAACTACAAACTACAAACTACTAACTACTAACTACAAACTACAAACTACTAACTACTAACTACAAACTACAAAGCAGGTGATGCCGTCACAAAAACACATTTGGCCCCAAATATGTCTTTCTTACTTCAAACTCAGATTTAGTTTTTCAATAAGGGTCTTGCTTCTTCACATGAGGGTTGAGGACCAAACTGAGCATGTGCACAGTGAATCACATGATTTTAGCTTGTTCCTGCTTGACGATATTAAGTGTCACGGTTATCCTGTGTTACAACCATCCCCGGTGTCCTAAAATAGGAAACTTCTCCTTTTAACTAAACTCAGCAAAAAAAAGAAAGTCCGCTCACTGTCAACTGCGTTTATTTTCAGCAAACTTAACGTGTAAATCATTGTATGAACATAAGATTCAACAGCTGAGACAAGTTCCACAGACGTGACGGACAGAAATGTAATAATGTGTCCCTGAACAAAGGGGGTCAAAATCAAAAGTAACAGTCAGTCTCTGGTGCATTAAGTACTGCAGTGCATATCCTCCTCATGGACTGCACCAGATTTGCCAGTTCTTGCTCTGAGATGTTACCCCACTCTTCCGCCAAGGCACCTGCAAGTTCCCGGACATTTCTGGCGGGAATGGCCCTAGCCTTCACCCATCGATGAGGGAGGAGGATGTCTTCCCTGTAACGCACAGCTGCAATGACAACGAGCTCAGTCCGATGATGCTGTGACACACCGCCCCAGACCATGATGGACCCACCACCTCAAAATCGATCCCACTCCAGAGTACAGGCCTCGGTGTAACGCTCATTCCTTTGACCATAAACACGAATCCGACCATCACCCCTGGTGAGACAAAACCGCGACTCGTCAATGAAGAGCACTTTTTGCCGGTCCTGTCTGGTCCAGCGACAGTGGATTTGTGCCCATAGGCAACGTTCTTGCCGGTGATGTCTGGTGAGGACCTGCCTTACAACAGGCCTACAAGCCCTCAGTCCAGCCTCTCTCAGCCTATTGCGGACAGTCTGAGCACTGATGGAGTGATTGTGCTTTCCTGGTGTAACTCGGGCAGTTGTTGGTGCCATCCTGTACCTGTCCCGCAGGTGTGATGTTAGGATGTACCGATCCTGTGCAGGTGTTGTTACACGTGGTCTGCCACTGCAAGGACGATCAACTGTCGGTCCTGTCTTCCTGTAGCGCCGTCTTAGGCATCTCACAGTACGGACATTTCAATTTATTGCCTTGGCCACATCTGCAGTCCTCATGCCTCCTTGCAGCATGCCTAAGGCACGTCCACACAGATGAGCAGGGACCCTGGGCATCTTTCCTTTGGTGTTTTTCAGTCAGTGGAAAGGCCTCTTTAGTGTCCTAAGTTGAGCTGCAAAACCTGGACCCGTATAAATCAGCTGGGCTTGACAATCTGGACCCTCTATTTCTGAAACTATCCGCCGCCATTGTCGCAACCCCTATTACCAGCCTGTTCAACCTCTCTTTCATATCGTCTGAGATCCCCAAGGACTGGAAAGCTGCCGCAGTCATCCCCCTCTTCAAAGGGGGTGACACCCTGGACCCAAACTGCTACAGACCTATATCCATCCTGCCCTGCCTATCTAAGGTCTTCGAAAGCCAAGTCAACAAACAGGTCACTGACCATCTCGAATCCCACCGTACCTTCTCCGCTATGCAATCTGGTTTCCGAGCCGGTCACGGGTGCACCTCAGCCACACTCAAGGTACTAAACGACATCATAACCGCCATCGATAAAAGACAGTACTGTGCAGCCGTCTTCATCGACCTCGCCAAGGCTTTCGACTCTGTCAATCACCATATTCTTATTGGCAGACTCAGTAGCCTCGGTTTTTCGGATGACTGCCTTGCCTGGTTCACCAATTACTTTGCAGACAGAGTTCAGTGTGTCAAATCGGAGGGCATGTTGTCCGGTCCTCTGGCAGTCTCTATGGGGGTGCCACAGGGTTCAATTCTCGGGCCGACTCTTTTCTCTGTATATATCAATGATGTTGCTCTTGCTGCGGGCGATTCCCTGATCCACCTCTACGCAGACGACACCATTTTATACACTTTCGGCCCGTCATTGGACACTGCTATCTAACCTCCAATCGAGCTTCAATGCCATACAACACTCCTTCCGTGGCCTCCAACTGCTCTTAAACGCTAGTAAAACCAAATGCATGCTTTTCAACCGATCGCTGCCTGCACCCGCATGCCCGACTAGCATCACCACACTGGATGGTTCCGACCTTGAATATGTGGACACCTATAAGTACCTAGGTTTCTGGCTAGACTGCAAACTCTCCTTCCAGACCCATATCAAACATCTCCAATCGAAAATCAAATCAAGAATCGGCTTTCTATTCCGCAACAAAGCCTCCTTCACTCACGCTGCAAGCTTACCCTAGTAAAACTGACTATCCTACCGATCCTCGACTTCGGCGACATCATCTACAAAATTGCTTCCAACACTCTACTCAGCAAACTGGATGCAGTTTATCACAGTGCCATCCGTTTTGTCAATAAAGCACCTTATACTACCCACCACTGCGACTTGTATGCTCTAGTCGGCTGGCCCTCGCTACATATTCGTCGCCAGACCCACTGGCTCCAGGTCATCTACAAGGCCATGCTAGGCAAAGCTCCGACTTATCTCAGCTCACTGGTCACGATGGCAACACCCATCCGTAGCACGCGCTCCAGCAGGTGTATCTCATTATCATCCCTAAAGCCAACACCTCATTCGGCCGCCTTTCGTTCCAGTACTCTGCTGCCTGTGACTGGAACGAATTGCAAAAATTGCTGAAGTTGGAGACTTTTATCTCCCTCACCAACTTCAAACATCAGCTAGCTGAGCAGCTAACCGATCGCTGCAGCTGTACATAATCTATTGGTAAATAGCACACCCATTTTCACCTACCTCATCCCCACAGTTTTTATTTATTTACTTTTCTGCTCTTTTGCACACCAATATCTCTACCTGTACATGATCATCTGATCATTTGTCACTCCAGTGTTAATCTGCAATATTGTAATTATTCGCCTACCTCCTCATGCCTTTTGCACACATTGTATATAGACTCCCCCTTTTTTTCTCTGTGTTATTGACTTGTTAATTGTTTACTCCATATGTAACTCTGTGTTGTCTGTTCACACTGCTATGCTTTATCTTGGCCAGGTCGCAGTTGCAAATGAGAACCTGTTCTCAACTAGCCTACCTGGTTAAATAAAGGTGAAAAAAAAAATAGAAAAAAAAAAAGTTTTCATAACTGTAACCTTAATTGCCTACCGTCTGTAAGCTGTTAGTGTCTTAATGACTGTTCCACAGGTGCATGTTCATTCATTGTTTATGGTTCATTGAACAAGCATGGGAAACAGTGTTTAAACCTTTTACAATGAAGATCTGTGAAGTTATTTGGATTTTTACGAATTATCTTTGAAAGACAGAGTCCTTTTTTTTGTTGTTGCTGAGTTTAGTTTACTATTGATATTTCCTGGCAACTTTTACTCCTCTACATTCCTAAAGAACATATGTCCTTTTTACTCCCATACATTTTCACTGACTCCCAAAAGTTCGTGTTACATATCGAATGCTCAGGCAGAGGAGAGCAATATGGTCCAATTCACGCGTTGTCATCCCTGCTGCCTCTGATCTGTCAGACTCACTAAACGCAAATATTGCGTTTGTAAATGATGCCTGAGTGTTGGAGTGTGCACCTGGCCATCCATAAATACATCAAAAACAGTCTGGTTTGCTTAAAGATGCATTATGCATAAATCCCTCTTCCAGTTCCTGGTTGCATGAATTTGAATAATACGGATAATTTCAGTTTGTGACAAAATAATCATTGGAGAATCATTGTACCATCTAAACCGCTGTGAGAACGTTTCCATGACCACATATTGTACAGTGCATTCGGAAAGTGTTCAGACCCCTTTACTTTTTCCACATTTTATTACGTTTCAGCCTTATTCTAAAATGGATTAAATTGTTTTCCCCCCCTCATCAATCTACACACAATATCCCATAATGAAAAAGTAAAAACTGAAATACCACATTTACATAAATATTCTGACCTTTTACGCAGTACTTGGTTGAAGCAACTTTGGCAGCAATTACAGCCTTGATTCTTCTTGGGTATGGCGCTACAAGCTTGGCACACCTGTATTTGGGGAGTTTCTCTCATCGCTACAGAGGAATTCTGGAGCTCTGTCAGATTGAATACTTATGTAAAATGTTAGTTTGTTTTTAATACATTTGCAAAAATGTCTAAACCTGTTTTCGCTTTTTAATATTGGGTATTGTGTGTAGATTGATGAGGAAAACATTTTTATGTCATCCATTTTAGAATAAGGCTGTAACGTAACAATGTGGAAAAAGTCAAGGGGTCTGAATACTTTCCGAATGCGCTGTAGTTATTTATCCTCTATCCAGGTGTACAAAAGTAAAAGACAACAACTAAACTTGGGAAGGGGAAGCATAGAAATATCACACACAGAACAGATCTACCGCTTCTTAGACTTGCTTTCAATGAGACTGACAGATCGATAACTCACATTTCTATGTGCATTTGGTCGGGTTGTTACATATTGTAGCTTTAATAAAAGGAATTTGATGTACTTTTACTCAAATATAACAATTTAGTACTTTGTTTCCACCACTAACCATTGGTTGTGAGTGAAATAATACAGTGAAGACAAAGTTATTCAGGAAAATAGTACATAGTGCTGCCTAAAACATACTGCAACCTTGTACTAAATGTTTTATTGAGTCATGTATATTAATTTAGGAAATCTACTATAGGTTAAGTGCACTTATGTTGTGTAATTGTGTGTGTCTATTCTGAATTCATGTTTTGTTTTCAATGTTTAGCTACCTGATCTGTTGAAATACGATAATTGAACAAGAAAAATTGAATATATATTTAGAGAATAAAGAAAGCGCCAGAACTGTCAAGAAAATAACTTTTTTTGTCCATTTCTCTTTATTACTACAGACTGACTCAGATAAAGTCTGAGGCCGGTAACATCAACAGTGAGGACAAACGCAGCCTGCCTCTCTCCTTCCACACTGAGTCCAAACCTACAGTCACTGGGTCCAGAATGTAACAGTGGAGCCCAGTTTGCACTGCAGGATCCAGAGATGGCATCAGTGAAGCTGGAAGACTGCAGTCAAACACTGGAGCTGAATGTCAACATTAAAGATGAAGAAGAGGAGGAGAAGATTGGGACATCTGTTAATCATGGTAACAGCTGGTTCTATCTATCTATAAGTTATCTTCATAAATTAGACCTCCATAAGTTATGATAGGTTGAAGTCTAACTCTGACATCACACATCCCTGAGAAACTCCAGACTGCACAACAAAGCTTGTTATTCATTCCAACCTCTCCACTCTGTATGAAAAGTTACTGTACAACTGTTTCATGATGAACTGTTTAAATAAGAAAGTAATGTTATTTCATGCCACTGAGTCTAATATGGTTTGATACCAGTATTGTCAGCATTTAGAAAAAATGCAATTCCAGAATTCATTGAACACTAAAATGACAGTTATAGTCAATACTTAGAAAAGAGAAACATTTCGAATTGGAATTTGGTTTGCTTTCTGAATTAACTCGAATAGAAATGGAATTGACCCCAACCCTGGTGGTTGCTAATTTGTGATAGTGAGTGGAGGATGATATGAAATGAGTCTGTGTAGTTACTAACCCTTGTGATAGTGAGTGGAGGATGATATGAAATGAGTCTGTGTAGTTACTAACCCTTGTGATAGTGAGTGGAGGATGATATGAAACATGATATGGCTCCTAATTTTCACTCCTTTTACCCCTTTTTGCCTTCTCCACTTTTAGAATTAGTTTCATTCCCATTTGTATTGAACAGCCTACTGACATGAAGTCATATGTATATCTCATCAACTGACTGGTTCTTCTGATGATGTTCACACAGGAGACCATGTTGACACATTCTCTACATCCAGAGAGCAACAGCAGGAAGATCACAGAGCTAAGAGGTCTCATCACTGCCCACATTGTGAGGAGATTTTCCCATTTCTATCAAAGCTAGAAATGCACCTAAAAATACACACAGGAGAGAGTCTGTATTCCTGTTCCGACTGTGGAAAAAGCTTCAAAACATCAAGGTCTCTTACAGTTCATCAGAGAACACACACAGGAAAGACGCCTTACTCCTGCTCGGAATGTGGAAAAAGTTTCTCTCAACAGAGCAATTTAAAAACACACCAACGTATACATAAAGGAGAGAAGCCTTACTCCTGCTCTGACTGTGGAGTCAGTTTCTCCGGACTGGATACCTTAAAAACACACCAACGTATACATACAGGAGAAAAGCCATATTCCTGCTCTGACTGTGGGAAGACATTTTCTCAACTGGTCCATTTAAATGCACACCGACGTATACATACAGGAGAGAAGCCTTACTTCTGCTCTGACTGTGGAAAGAGTTTCTCTCAACAGAGCAGCTTAAAATCACACCAGCGTACACATACAGGAGAGAAGCCGTACTCCTGCTCTGACTGTGGGAAGTGCTTCACAACATCATCTGCAATAAACGTTCATCAGAGAACACACACAGGAGAGAAGCCTTACTTCTGCTCTGACTGTGGAATGAGTTTTTCCCGGTTGAATACCTTAAACTGTCACCAGTTAATACATACAGGACAGAAGCCTTACTTCTGCTCTGACTGTGGGAAGAATTTCTCTCTACAGAGCAGCTTAAAATCACACCAACCTATACACACAGGAGAAAAGCCTTACTCCTGCTCTGACTGTGGAAAGTGTTTCTCTCGACAGGGCAGCTTAAAATCACACCAACGGATACACACAATAGAGAAGCCTTTTTCAGAATAAAACCGTACATTTTTGGGTGGATTGACAATGGACCCCTGCTTAAAGTATCCTCCTTTTTAAACGAAGTCTTACAGAGTTGGCTACAATGTCATCCTCCAGACAAGGCAGATCTAATATTACAGCAAATAATATGGCTCAGCTCCAATGTACTGAGAGATAAAACAAGGTAACTTTTATTGTAAAAAAAAATGTGTATAATATCTATGAAGGACATACATTTTCAACATTTTACAACATCCAACATTTTCAGACAAGATAGAAAGGCCAAAGAGGGCGGTGTTGCAATCTACTGCAGAGTTCTGTCCTACTATCCAGGTCTGTTCCCAAACAATTTGAACTTCTACTTTTTTAAAAAGCCATTTCTCTAAAACCAAGTCTCGTTGCTGCCTGCTACTGTAACGGTGTTCGTCTGTTGAAGAAAGAGAGTCGGACCGAAATGCAGCGTGTAGGTTACTCATGAATTTAATGAAAGAATACGCGGTACATTAAATAACTGAACACTAAATACTAAAACAACAGAACGGAACGTGAAACTAATTACAGCCTATCTGGTGAATACTACACAAAGACAGGAACAAACACCCAAGAAATACAAAGCGAACTCAGGCTGCCTAAATACGGTTCCCAATCAGAGACAACGATAAGCACCTGACTCTAATTGAGAATCGCCTCAGGCAGCCAAGCCTATACCACACCCCTAATCAGCCGCGATCCCAAATAATACAAACCCCAATACGAAACACAACATATAAACCCATGTCACACCCTGGCCTACCCAAACATATAACAAAAACACAAAATACAATGACCAAGGCGTGACAGAAACCCCCCCCCCCTAAGGTGCGGACTCCTGGACGCACCTTAAGAGCATAGGGAGGGTCCGGGTGGGCGTCTGTCCATGGTGGCGGTTCTGGCTCGGGACGTGGACCCCACTCCATTAATGTCCTAGTTCCTCCCCTTCGCGTCCTGGGATAATCCACCCTCTCCGCCGACCATGGCCTAATAGTCCTCACCCAGATCCCCACATAACTGAGGAGCAGCTCGGGACAGAGGGGCACCTCGGGACAGAGGGGCACCTCGGGACAGAGGGGGACAGAGGGGCACCCGGGACAGAGGGGCAGCAGCCCGGGACAGAGGGGCAGCAGCCCGGGACAGAGGGGCAGCAGCCCGGGACAGAGGGGCAGCAGCCCGGGACAGAGGGGCAGCAGCCCGGGACAGAGGGGCAGCAGCCCGGGACTGAGAGGAAGCCCAGTACTGAGAGGAAGCTCAGGCAGGTAGTAGGCTCCGGTAAATCCTGGCTGGCTGGTGGAACTGGAAGATTCAGGTTGACAAGCAGATCTGGAAGAGACGGGTTGTCTGGCAGATCTGGAAGAGACTGGTTGTCTGGCAGATCTGGAAGAGACTGGTTGTCTGGCAGATCTGGAAGAGACTGGTTGTCTGGCGGTGCTGGGCAGACTGGAGACTCTGGCAGCGCAGGAGAGGAGAAAAGCTCTGGCTGCGCTAAACAGGCGAGGCGTACTGGAGGCCTGGTGTGTGGTGCTGGAACTTGTGGTACTGGATCGAGGACACGGACAGGAAGCCTGGTGCGGGGAGCTGCTACCGGAGGACTGGTGTGTGGAGATGGCTCTGGATAGACCGGACCGTGCAGGCGCACTGGAGTTCTTGAGCACCGAGCCTGCCCAAGCTTACCTGGCTCGATGCCCACTCTAGCCCGGCCAATAGGAAGGGCTGGTATGTGCCGCACCTGGCTCTGCTCCCGCACTGGAAACACCATGCGCTCCATAGCATAACTACCTGGCATAACCATTCTCCCTTCTAGCCTCCCCCCAATAATTTTTTGGGGCTGCTTTTCCGGCTTCCAACCGCGTCGCCGTGCTGCCTCCTCATACCAGCGCCTCTCCGCTATATCCGCATCTATTTCTTCCTAGGGACGGCGATATTCTCCAGGCTGAGCCCAGGGTCCTTTTCCGTCTAATATCATCTCCCAAGACCAGAAGTCCTTATATTGCTGCTCCTCACAATTAACAGGGAGAGTAGGCTCAGGTCTGACTCCTGACTCAGCCACTCTCTCTCTGCGCTCTCCCCCAATAAATATTTGGGGGTTACTTTCGGTTTTCGCACTGCGTCGCCGTGTTTTCCTTTTTGACTCCATTAGCCTGTAGCCCTCTTCGCACTGCTGAAGCGAATCCCAGGTGGGCGCCTGCACTCTCTCTGGGTCGGCCGCCCACTTGTCGATTTTTTTTCCCACGTCGTATACTCCATGCCTTTACCTTCCATAAGGTCCTGCTTTAGCTCCTGCCAGTTTACACACTGCTCGGTCCGTGAGAGGTGGGTGTTTCTGTAACGGCGTTCGTCTGTTGAAGAAAGAGAGTCAGACCGAAATGCAGCGTGTAGGTTACTCATGACATTAATGAAAGAATCGCGGTACATTAAATAACTGAAACTAAATACAAAAACAACAGAACGGAACGTGAAACTAATTACAGCCTATCTGGTGAATACTACACAAAGAAAGGAACAAACACCCAAGAAATACAAAGCGAACTCAGGCTGCCTAAATACGGTTCCCAATCAGAGACAACGATAAGCACCTGACTCTAATTGAGAATCGCCTCAGGCAGCCAAGCCTATACCACACCCCTAATCAGCCGCGATCCCAAATAATACAAACCCCAATACGAAACACAACATATAAACCCATGTCACACCCTGGCCTACCCAAACATATAACAAAAACACAAAATACAATGACCAAGGCGTGACAGCTACAGACTTTAAAATCATACAATGTGATTTTCTGGATTTTTGTTTTAGATTCCGTCTCTCACAGTTGAAGTGTACCTATGGTAAACATTACAGACCTCTACATGCTTTGTAAGTAGGAAACACTGCCGATTTTGCAGGATATCAAATACTTGTTCTCCCCATTGTATATCTCTCTGGTCACCCACAAAACCAATTCTTCCTTTGGCCGCCTCTCCAGTTCTCTGCTGCCAATGACTGGAACGAACTACAAAAATCTCTGGAACTGGAAACACAACTCTCTCACTAGCTTTAAGCACCAGCTGTCGGAGCAGCTCACATATTACTGCACCTGTACATAGCCCATGTATAATCTAGCCCAAACTACCTCTTTCCCTACTGTATTTATTTATCCCATTATTTCTCTATACTTTGCACATTCTTCCACTGCAAATCTACCATTCCAGTGTTTTACTTGCTATATTGTATTTACCTCACCTCATTTGCTCACATTGTATATAGACTTGTTTCTACTGTATTATTGACTGTATGTTTGTTTATTCCATGTGTAACTCTGTATTGTTGTATGTGTCGAACTGCTTTGCTTTATCTTGGCCAGGTCGCAATTGTAAATGAGAACTTGTTCTCAACTGGCCTACCTGGTTAAGTAAAGGTGAAATAAAAAAGACTGCCTGATGCTTTCACATCAGCATGGACCAACATCCCTATGGAACGTTTACAACATGCATAATCCATGTCCCGAAGAATTCAGGCTGTTCTGCAGGCAAAATTGGTTTAACTAATAAACTGTCCGGTGAGTGGTAAATGAGCAAGGTATACTGGGATAAAAGTTTTGGTTAACAGAATACATGACTGGTTCCCCAGGCACAAAACCCTCGAACAGGCTCTCAATTTAGCATATTTAACAGGCTGCTGATGGGCCATCAACTGCGTCCTATTGTAACTACACTGGTTGGGTGGGTTAGGCCCACAGAACAATGACACTTGCCCCAATAACCAATCAGCAAGCAGTTGTCTGGACTTCACAAAGCTGTGGAAACATGTCCAGACAGTCAAAATGGTTATTTATTCAATAAATAGATATCAGTTAGACAAATTACAGTTGAACTCATATTGATTAACTAGATTTTCCATATCAGTGGCCATTACTAAAACAATGTAGTCTGATGGTTGACTGGATGGCACTGCTTCCCTCTGCAGTTTTCTGTGAGAATGAGTTAGTAGAAAACATGTATGGAGGTGTGATGATCAGTTCTTAATACTAAACAATTATTTAACGATACACAATCTTAGAAATGACTTCATATATTTATTAAATTGTCATTTTAGTCATTGATTTGAAAAGTGTTTTGGATTAATGCATTGAACTGAATCGATCTGCCAATAAATAAAGTTTGTACATTTTTGCTGGTCAAACTTTACTTCGCTTTTGTATAATTACATCGGGCCATGTCTCTCACCTGAAATCAGCTCCTGCATTCATCCCAGTCATCAGCAACAGAGCATTGGGGTAGGTCCATGTCTGACATCAATGTGTGCGCAATTACAATGACAATTTAACATGTTTAATAAAAAAAAGAGAGATAACAGACATACTGTTGACACACAGGCTATGGTGTAATGGAATGTTTTGCCATGTGTGGCTGGTTTTGTGGATTTTGACACTTATGTAGATGTCATAACCAGTCATAAAATAATGCAATATCTCTAAACAGGTCATGACAGTGTTATAACACGTTCTATCAGCTGTTGTTGACATATTGTGACTGTGTCATAAAGTGTTATGACGCTGGGTGTAAAGTAGTGTTAGCGATTATTCTAATTCTATAGTTAAAATATAATAATGACAACAAATTAAAATGCCAGGGAGCAGTTGTTGTGACAGAGTAGGAACCAGTGTTTTCTCTTAGCTACTTCATTTAGCTAACATTCTTGCTTCACATATTCCTCTTTGGGTTTTGAAGATACTGTTGCCCAAACATGCTGATTCAGGTCTACAGCATCACTGGTATTATCAGGCTGCATAGCTAATTACGTTTGCTCTGACTCAGTACATTTAGTACATTTATAAGATTGCTAGCTAGCGATTAGCATTAGCGGCTAACAATAATTTAGGCCCAACTTGCAGTGTAATTTTAGAACGCTAGTGGTTTATATTAAGAAGTAAAGAGAAAACAGCATCGTTGTCATCAACATTGCTGCATTGACCCTGCAGACGGAACACAAGTGTCTCGTGGTCCAGGAACAACAAATGCCTCCTCGGGTGACAGGGGGCGGGGCTAGGTCTGTGTGGAAAGCGGCATGGAGAGAGAGAGAGAAGATTCAAGAAGCTAAGTATGATTTTAAAAAAATGGATGTTACACCGGACGTATCCCATGTAACAAATCAAACATTAACATACTGTTATAGGAAAAGTAAAAACTCAAACGGGTCCGTGCAACAATACCAGTACGTCGTAAAATACGGTATACCGCCCAGCCCTACTTACAAAAATGTATCATCTTTATCCCACTGGAAGGGTGGATTCAAAGAGGTGAAAGGCACTACAACTAAGAACTGGGGTGTATTCATTACGCCTTGCAACGGTAAACGTTTACCATTTAAAAAGCAAACAGAGCAAATGGAGCGAAATTGGGAGGGACCTACCTGAATTTGTCCAATAGAAACTCTCCTTGTCATTGCAAAACTTTTTCAATTTGGAGTAAAGGGTTTATGATGCAAAACGTTTTCCAACAGACAATGTTTTCCAACAGAATCGGCGTAATGAATCCACCCACGGGGAGGTTTTAAACAAAAACCATCCATACATCTGAAAACCTAAGGTTCATCATGTTACATTATAGGTATGTGGTCAGGTGTTACATTGACAATTACAGGCTCTATTATTCACTCATCGGTTTCTCTCAATAGTTACTATTGGGGAATGGAACCTTGTGTTACCTTCCTCACACCACTACAGTATTCATTTCAACAGACCTTTTCCATGGTCCGTTGGTACAGCTCAGTAAATGCCCAAGACTATAGTGAGGGTCAAACTGTTGAAATGTCCATCATGTAAATAGTCTTGTAGAACTCTGGTGTGGGGAAAGGGAAATGCATTTAACCTAAATGTGTCTTCCACATTTAACCCAACCCCTCTGAATCAGAGAGTGTGTGTGTGTGTCTTGTAGCTAAAAAAAAATATATATATTTTTTGTTTTGGTTGTATTGATGGAATGTTTGTCCTCAGGGCACCATAGCAACTAAGACCTGAATAAAAAACAAGTAAAATCAGTAAAACTGTAGAGAAACTCTCCCAAACAGACACAGAGTCAGACCAGACTGAGAGGGAAGCAGTAACACCCAGTCAACTGGCAGACTATAGCTGTGTTCGAATACCCATACTAACATACTGTATACTAAATGAGTATATACTACAAACTAGAGTTAATTTTAGTATACTGTAAACGAACGGTATCGTTTCAGTTGAGCGTACGAGAGCATTGCCTGTCTTCCGGATGCTGTTGCTATGCAACCTCTTGCTAGCTTTTAGCATATCAAATGACTAGCTAAACATTTTAAGATTTCGGGTGTGTGTTCGTAAATTCAATCTGGAGTGCCAGAGTGCGCTTGGTCGTTCGTAAATTCAGAGCGTTGTCAGACTGTCAGTTCGTATCGCTCTCGGAGCGTTCAGAGCCACACTGGACGCTCTGGCGGAGGAGGAGGGTTGATTCAAGCGTTCAACGGCAGTCAAGCACCCAAGATAACTGGTTAACGTTTGCTAGCTACTTCCAGACACAAATGAGAGAACACCTCACTGACCATTTTACTTGCCATAGCAGAACTGGCTAGACTGTTTTCATGTAATCCAGAGCGTTGGTGACTACTGGTAATAATTTATTAGGCTTTCTTTTGCCAGTGTTTACTGATACCGGCTATATTCAACGGGTGTTGAGCGTTCGTAAATTCATCAGTCATTCTGCGCAAGAGTGTTCTGAAATCAGAGTAGATCACCAGAATTAACAATGTCCATTCAAATCAAATCAAATTTATTTATATAGCCCTTCGTACATCAGCTGATATCTCAAAATGCTGTACAGAAACCCAGCCTAAAACCCCAAACAGCAAGCAATGCAGGTGTAGAAGCACGGTGGCTAGGAAAAACTCCCTAGAAAGGCCAAAACCTAGGAAGAAACCGAGAGAGGAACCAGGCTATGTTCATGTGTTCATAAATGACCAGCATGGTCGAATAATAATAAGGCAGAACAGTTGAAACTGGAGCAGCAGCAGTCAGGTGGACTGGGGACAGCAAGGAGTCATCATGTCAGGTAGTCCTGGGGCATGGTCCTAGGGCTCAGGTCCTCCGAGAGAGAGAAAAAAGAGAAAAAAGAGAATTAGAGAGAGCATATGTGGGGTGGCCAGTCCTCTTCTGGCTGTGCTGGGTGGAGATTATAACAGAACATGGCCAAGATGTTCAAATGTTCATAAATGACCAGCATGGTCGAATAATAGTAAGGTCGAATAATAGTAAGGCAGAACAGTTGAAACTGGAGCAGCAGTAACGCACAACGACTACAGTATAAAATGATGTGAATAATCAAGTCAATAAATGTTGGTTAGTTAGATACCAGATAGTTAATATACTGCCTGGCAAGTTCCATGTAACGTTATTACTATCCAACTCACGTTAGCGAACATACCAGTACATACTGCTGTAATGTTATGCAGTTCCTAAGGATAGCGTAGCTAACATACCAGTACATATTGATGTAATGCGATGCAGTTCCTAAGGATAGCGTAGCTAACATACCAGTACATACTGCTGTAATGCGATGCAGTTCCTAAGGATAGCATAGCTAACATACCAGTACATACTGCTGTAATGATATGCAGTTCCTAAGGATAGCATAGCTAACATACCAGTACATACTGCTGTAATGATATGCAGTTCCTAAGGACAGCGTAGCTAACAAATTGTGTAACGTGTAACGTGTAACGTAACTTATTTGAAAAATCATTACTTAATTACATTGCTCAACATTTTCTTAACATTTGTCATAATTAGTTAATTAAAGAAATTAATTTGTATTCGCTCTCATTGGACTTCGGCTGCATATTTTACCCCATTTTCTTGAAATCTGAACACGTTGTGAAGCCATGCCCCTTTTTTGAAGAATTTCATTATGGGCCATAAAAGTACAGAAATAGTGTCCTCTGTGTGTATACTTCGTATTTTGGCGAATTGCATGCTAACCATATCCATACTATGACCAATAAGCATACTATATACTCCACGTCACAAATAGTACAGTCAGTGCGGTTAGTATGAGTATTCAAACACAGCCTGTTTGTTTTTAAAATGAGAAGCCTCACAGAGGGTATTAAACACTATTGGAAAATTCAAGGTCATCTCAATATGTTTACAGTAGAATCTAACAAAGCACACCAAAACTAAAAGGAGCACACTAATCAGTAAAGTAAAGAGGCTAACATTCTAGAACTCTTCCTTTCCACTGGACAGTTCTCTCACAGTGAGAAACAATAAGATTACAATAGTGTTCTAAGCTTCATTCAACGTTACCACTTCCTTTATGAGATGAGAATGAAGTGATGGAGTGACTTTAATCATAGCTGGCCTGAGAGAACTGATGTGGTTTTTCTCCTTAATGTATACGTTGGTGAGTTTTTAAGTTGCACTGGTGAGAAACTCTTTCCACAGTCAGAGCAGGAATAAGGCTTCTCTCCTGTATGTATACGTTCATGTGATTTTAAGGTATCCAATCGGGCGAAACACTCTCTACAGTCAGAGCAGTAGTAAGGCTTCTCTCAAATCCAATCAAATTTATTGATATAGCCCTTCTTACATCAGCTGATATCTCAAAGTTCTGTACAGAAACCCAGCCTAAAACCCCAAACAGCAAGCAATGCAGGTGTAGAATCACCTCACCTGTATGTATTCGTTGATGTACTTTTAAGCTGCTGTTTTGCGAGAAACTCTCCCACAGTCAGAGTAGTAGTAAGGCTTCTCTCCTGTATGTATACGTTAGTGGGATTTTAAGGTATCCAATCGGGAGAAACTCTTCCCACAGTCAGAGCAGGAGTAAGGCTTCTCTCCTGTGTGTGTTCTCTGATGAACTGTCAGAGATTGTGATGTTGTGAAGTTCTTCCCACAGTCAGTACAATAATACAGATTCTCTCCTGTGTGTATTTTTAGGTGTATTTTGAGCTTTGATAGAATTTGTCAAATCTCCTCACAGTGTGGGCAGTGGTGAGACCTCTTGGCTCTGTGATCTTCCTGCTGTTGCTCTCTGGATGTAGAGAATGTCTCAACACAGTGTCCTGTGTGAACAACATCAGAAGAACCAGTCAGTTGGTGACATATACATGACTTCATATCAGTAGGCTGTACCATACAAAATGGGAATAAAACTATTCTAAAAGTGGGTAAGAGTCAGAAGTTCAAAATGGGCCAAAAGGAGTGAAAATTATGAGCCATATCATCCTCCACTCACTATCACAAGGGTTAGTAACTACACAGACTCATTTTATATCATCCTCCACTCACTATCACAAGGGTTAGTCACTACACAGACTCATTTCATAGAACTTTAAAACACTGGCAGTTTGTCTACTTCACTTCTTTAGTCTCCTCTCTAATCACTCCAGACAGCCCAGTTAATAAAACAAATGCTGACAATACTGGTGTCAAACCATATAAGTCTCAGTAGCATGAAATAACATCTACCTTCTCATTGAAACAGTTCCTCATGAAACAGGTCTACTGCAACTTTTCATGCACAGCGGGAAGTTGGAACAAGGAGTTATTGTCATGACAGTTCTGGAACTTTCTTTGAGTCTAAAAATATATTCTATTTTTTTATTGTACAATAATCTAATTTCAACAGATCAGGCAGCTAAACATTGAAGGTAAAATATTAATTCAATCACAGACACATGCACACTTTAAATTACACAATGTAAGTGCACTTAAATTGACATAAATTAATAAACGACTCCAAAACCATTTCGTACCAGGTTGCAGTATGTTTTAGGCAGCACTATGTACTATTTTCCTGAATAACCTTGTCTTCACTGTATTATTTATCGATTAACCAACATTTCCAATTTTGGGGGGTTATTAAAACAACTAATTGACTGACGTCGTTTGAATTCCATTTAGTTCCGTTTTTTTCCCTCTGAGCCCAACGGCCATTTCTCTAGAGATAAATCAAATCTTTAACGAGTGAAATCAAGTCAGGAACTACAATATGTGGTACGTGTGATCTCTAGATGGATACTTTTACGTCTGCTACGTTACTACGTTAGAGGACTTTAAGGAATTTTAAAAATGATCATGTAATCAAATAGGAACTAAGTATTGTGGTAGATATTTTAAATAATATAAAATGAGAGAAACTTATCACACAAGTCAGAGTTATACTTAAACTAAATCTTTATTAATTTATGAATAATCAAGCACAAATGGACAGAGTGAGTTCTCACTGAGTGGAGTGAGCCTCTGGGTTATCTACTATCTCAGGATAGGTGCAACCTCCGAGATGACATGCAATGGTTCCAGACAATAACCCCACACATCCTGTTCCAGACACTAACCCCACACATCCTGTTCCAGACACTAACCCCACACATCCTGTTCCAGACACTAACCCCACACATCCTGTTCCAGACACTAACCCCACACATCCTGTTCCAGACACTAACCCCAC